>NC_060126.1:403871499-404173833 GCF_021461395.2 Schistocerca americana | reverse complement strand
CAATCCTTCCCCTCTCACAGAACCAGATCACCTGAAATGTGCTGGTGAGAACTATCCTCTGTTCTCCCAATCCCCTTGACTGAAGCTGCTCTATAGGCATCTCTCCTAATTTACCATGCTAACGTTTTACATCCCAACAGTGTTTTTTCATATGTTCACATTCTGCACTGGTTGACGCAGAAGTAAATCGTAGCCAGCATGCATACAGAAAAAAGGAGGATACGCCTCTTGCTTCTCATCTATCAGTTTTATTTTCTATGAAAAACAGTGGAAAACAACTGAAAGACTAAAATGAAGTAATGCAAGCCACAATTTTAAGTTGAGCAATTACAAAGGATAGCTTAAAGTGTCTTCCAAGATCTGCTCCCAGAAATGTAGATCAGAAATATTCTCAATTACTGAACTGACACATTTCGCAGTTAACCTCCATCACAAGTAGGGAAAAACTTGCCACAGTGTTGGGTTTCTCACAATATGGTTTGTGATGCAAATTTGGAGAGAATATATTTAATAAAAGTTCCTTTGAAATGACAATTCTAGCCCTAAAAGGCTTTACAATAGCACTAACAGTATTAAAGCCAAGTACACACAGAAATCATCTTTGTTATACACCATCAAAAATACTGGGAGGAGGGGGAGGGGGAGAGGGAAAGGGAGAAGGAGGCATACAGAACCAATTGATTTATAGAGAGCAGTAATCGCTCCCCCCCCCCCCCCCCTTTTCTCTCTCTCTCTCTCTCTCTCTCTCTCTCTCTCTCTCTCTCTCTCTCTCTCTCTCACACACACACACACACACACACACACACACACAATTCACAACCACACAGGCAAATATAATCACCACTGAAGATATTAAACTTGTTAAGTCATTGCTCAGAACAGAGAACCTGCACAATTTTTTGAGGTGGTTGTGTACTGCCATAAACAACTAACAATGTTGCAGTGTTTCACAAGTGTATCATTATCTCATTTAGCCACACACTTAAGATTGGACACTTAAGTGGAGTGGTGCAAAAATTAATGCTTCTAGGTAATTTTATAAATTATGAGACTGTACTGGAAATTAAACACCGTCAGTTTGAAATAACAAATGTACTAAAAGATAAATATCACATATATTAAAATTATCTGCACTGTGCAATGAGAAAACAATTGTTTTCAATAGGAAACTAGATAATTAAATTACGTACACTATCAATTACTATAGTGCTGGACCTAAAGCTAATCGTTATTCTCACGGCAACTGACATATAAGATAGTATCCTTTTCCCTGTGCTCAGTGACCATATTTCATTCAACCCAACATTAGTCAAGCAAGAAGCGCAACTGCAATCAGAAGATGACACACTAACATTTTACTGGTCAACGATCAAGACCGACAGAATATTACTGAGTATAAAACTCCATCTGTTTTCTCAGAGAAATTAAGGTGATGTGTAAACTAGGTTCACTTCCATAATGTGAGTTCTAAGAGTACAATAACAAATATTGTAAGAAACAAGTAAATAATATAGCAGACTACAAATCATTATATTTGGTGTCAGAATTTCTCCAAATATTTCCTCTGCTGAAGCATGTCGCAAGCATGCAAATTAAATGACACTAACCAAGAGGAAGGATCAATGCAACTGCTTTGTAAATGCAGTTATTTAAGCTCATTTTGTATGTGTGAAATGTCTGTAAGCTGTACAATTGTTATTTGGGAAGTTCTGAAATGTGGGCTACCAATGGACAAATTACACCTACTGCCATCAATATTTGCACCCACTCCCTAAATGAACTTTAGCTAATAGCTCTTGCCACTGGTATCAGTTTTGTCATAAGTGTTGGTCAGTATGCGTCAAGAATGGCCTCAATGGGCAAAAGAAGACTGCTGAACTCTTCATTTTTTTGTTACACATTGATAACCAATTTTCAGGATATTGTCTACAGAATTTGAAGTCAACAGTCCACATTGTTTGACAACATTCAGGCACCTCAGAGGCAATCACAATGGTATCTTTAGGTTCACAATACTTCAAAATCAGATAAACTTTCTTTGATATCAACAGAGACAAAAGCCGTAGTTCAGAATCTAGTGGTAAATGACTTTTTTGTAACATATCAGCACGCAGAGGAATTGCTGGACCATTTCCACCATTCAGCAAGATCAAATTTAAATGAGGAAACTATCTTGTTTATGAATATTGTACCCCACAACAGGGAAGTGACTAGAAAAACATCTTTAATATTGCTAATAAATCCTCTAAAAATCTGAAAGCAGTCCACCTTGCATATGAATTCCTGAATTCTGTCTCTACTGTGATGGTGCTAGAAAATATTTGTAATGCAAAGCACGTTCACGTATTGAACTTTTTGTGAAAACAACTGACATTTTTATCATGCTTTTCAAACAAGACATACATGTACAAAACTAAGGATATATATGTTTTAATCAAAAAATTGCTGTCTGCAGAATGCAGTGAATGGTGCTTATTACATTCACTCTACAGGATATGTTGAAACCAGAGGCATTCAACTTCAAATTTAATCACTGGGAACAAATTTTAAGAACAACGTCTAGCCTGGCTCAAGTAAACAAAAGATATCTGACAATATTCCAACTAATCAGCTAACATTTGATACAGTTAACTGTTTGAAGTAACTTTAAAACTTTTAAAAGTTCTGCAAGTACTCACTAAACTCTACTGGTGTCGGTCTTTCATGACATTGCAGATGGACAGGGGTGGAGTGAACTGTGAGCCGAAGCCGCTACAGCACTGATCTTGTCTGCATAAGAACTTGTCATAGTGATGAAAGTACAGAGACTTTCCACAGAATTTATGTTTCATGTACAGGGCAATTCTGCCTAGCTGTCACAAGACATCAATAAAATTGTTTCATGATAGCTTCCGAAAATGAGAAACTGTGTGGAAATCATTTTGAAGTAGCTATTGTGTGTGTGTTTCTACAAGTTACATGGCTAATACAATATTGAAAGCAGCGATCAACAGGGTAACAAAGAAATACATGTTACACTCAGTATGCACAATTTAAAAATAATGTAGGATGAATTCTTTTGTGAGTGTTTAAAACTTCTAGCAACAACAGCATGCAAGTTGCAGACAACGAAGCAGGACAAGGGGGCTGTAAATTAACTCTGAAACATAGGTTTTCTAATTGTGAAAATAATGACAAATAATTAATTGGCTGCAAATGCTGTTTGTGATGACGCCTAAAACCACTTGAATTCTTGGGATGCCTAAGGAAGCAGACAATTCTGTTTCATAAAATCTAAAGAATTGCATACAATCGACCAATGTTAACTTTAAACCACAAATTTACACTTTATGGAACTTCTAGGGGCAAACTCTCATCCCATTAGAGGAACTCTGGTACCTTACTAAATATGAAATGATGTGGAACAGTGTTCAAACGATTAACAGTTATGATGAACAGAAATAATGTACATTCAACTGCCTTTTTATTACCAAATAAAGACAGTCTGTAACTGTATTCTTGATCAATTTTAACAGAAACATCTTGTGAGTAGATTACAAGAACTTTGATAACTAGTTTCTGTATGCTGGACTTACAACAATCAATAAATCTTTACCTTCTCTTGTTCTCATGGTAGACAGCAGTGTCCGATGGCTGGTTGTACAACGGCTGGAAAAAAACAATGGTTTCTATCAGTGTAATCTATAGTCATTTTTTTCTCTAACTAATGTATTAAACAGAGTAGTCTGCAGTAATTTTTTTCCTCTATGTAATATACTAAACGGACTATGAAACTTAGTGACTAGGTACAGATTAGTAGTCAACTGAAGCAAAAAAACATACCAGTTCAATTTTTGGACCCAACTTCTCCAGCAAACTGTGGGCTTCTTGAGCTTTTTTCTGAAAGTAAAAGCAAGAGGTAACTAGTGGGTAAAATCAGTTCCACACATCATAAATGATTATTAATCATACTTTTCAAAAGAATGAAAGATCACATAAATTTTGCAAAACCTATTTACAGCTGCATGTTTTACAGGTGCATTACACTGAATATAAACACTGTTATAACACAATTATAGTTTACTGAGTACGTAAAAATGTCATCATTGTACTCAATCTTAACTTTTATGATCCCATAACCAACCAGTCAGCTGACCAGAAAAGAATTTTGATGGTATGGCAATAAATATCAGCAAATGTTAATAAAAGGTAACATGTGACCCCCTCCCCCCAACTACAGCTTCACTCCAAGTCAATAAGATGAAGACTTATCATTTTATCCTTCTTCCAGCTATTAAATATAATAATAAATGATTTACTGTCAACAAACCACCAATACATTTCATTGCTAAGTAGCAAACCATCACCATCTTCACTTCATGCATTCTCCACACTTCCTTTACCAACATCACTGAGTGCCTAAATCAAATCAATGAATGCTAAATGGGTTTCATGCATTAGGCTTTTTTTTCCATTACGATACTCATCACTTCCTCAGTATTCCTTGACTTCTTCTGCCAACTGGCTGAAGCCTTCTTATCTGAAAGGGTTATCTTTCTTCACTCATTCCTTCAAGACGTTCATTCCAGTTTCTCCTATCTTCTTGTATCTTATTGAGCACGTTAAATATATTCAGTTCTTCCCTAATTTCTGAATTGCAAAATCTGTTGGTTCTTGTGCATTACTTTACAGCTCTTAGGAACCTCATTGCTGCTGTTTGTACGCGACTTTCTTGGCATTTATTTATAACCCACACTTCCATAAACAAGTACTGGAACTGCCACTGTCTGATAAAACTTCAATATGTTTCTTGTTTCATTTTATTTTTTTAGATATCTCTTTATTGTTCCATATATATTCCCAAACTTTGCTAATTTCTTCTCTATTTCATTGTCGTAGTCAACTGTGACAAGACAGCCTAAGTAATTAGAACATTTGTCCTGCTCTATTGTTCTTCACAATTTTTGTCTGTACAGAATATGTTCCTTTGATAGTCATCGATTTTGTCTTCTTTTCTGAAATTGACAAATGGGACTGCCACAAAGCTTACCTAATAAATGTATTTCCCTATGTATGTCATCGTCATTATCTGCGAGTGGTGTGGTATCATCAGCACTTAACAGACACTTCAAGCAGGAAGTCCTTCCATTTCGAAATTGCGTAATCTAAATAGATGTTAAAAATTGTGGGCGAAATGCTGCACCCTCGTCTTCTCCTTTGTTTGTGGCTACAGGTTGTGTTAAGAGTGCCATTTGTACCTAAAATTAATTACAACTGTGCATTTGTCAAGACTTTTTAAAATGTTTATTAGGTGTTCTGGATATCCTCTTTTCCTCATAACTCTCCACAGTTCCTTTCTATCAAAATTACTGAAAGTCTACACAAAATCAATGAATGCTAAATAGGTTTCCCTATTATACTATGCTTTTCCATTATTCGTTTTATTATAAAACTGCATCTTTTGTCGAACTGCCTCTCTGAAATCCCATTTGTTCTTTGCCTAATAAACTCTCAGCTATAACCTTTAACCTCATGTTCACTATTCTTACATGAGTTTGTATGCGGTGTCAAGCAAGGTGATTTCTCTCTATTTCTTACAGCTATTGCGGTCTCCTTTTTTCAACAGTGGTATCACATTTACTTGTGACCATGCTTTCTGGACTAACTCCCCTTCTCCATCATATATTAAATAAATGTAGTAGTCTCTTTTGTAGCAGAGTGCCTTCATATTTTAGCAGTTCAGTATTTATGCCATCTATATCAGTAGCTCTTTTGTTTCTTGTGGAATTGAGGGCTTCTCTTAATTCATCCATGAGTAAGTTGACTACACATCCTATTTCAATTTCATCCTATATTCTCTGTGGAGCATGTTTCTTCATTCTACAAGTTCTTGTAGTGTTCTACCCATTTCACTTGTTGGATGTTATTTATTTGAGCAACTTCTTTTCATGTTTGATGTAGCAATTTCATTTTTTATATGCTGTAATTTGCCTTTCAGGCACTTGTAAACCCATCCCAAGATTCTTGACAAGCTGGTTTCACTGCTCGATTTGCTGCATTTTTCTCCTCTGTTGGCTCACTGAGATATTAAAGATAATCATCTTATTTTTTCCTTATAACTTTCTCTAATTCTGGTGTCTAGATTTTTAATACTGTCTTCCCTCTATATTTTTCTTTTTTCCTAAGGCTTCTCCAGCAGTTTGTGTAACTAGAGTTTCTATATTTTTCCATTCCTTCTCTATTTCTTTCACTTCTTTCTTCTCTAGTTCTTGACAAAGTTTCTTCTGGAACAGATCTCATATGCTTTGTTCACGTAGTAGATGTTCTTTGTGGATTTATTCCTTTATCTTTTTTCTGTTAGCTTCTTGTTCTGTTCTTTCTCCATTTCAGGTACATATATATCTATGTGAGATATCACCAAGAAAGTGTCAGAACCTACGACGTGTATCATCCATACACCCTGGTCTCTCTTACTTAGCCTTCTATTTTTTCTTAATGATAGAGTATTCAATAAGATAATTTATTATTTTCCTAATTTCAGTAGGAGAGGTATGTTGAATTTCAATTTTATCAAATTGAATAGGTACTGCCTCTTCCATATACTGCCTTGCATTTTCAAATGAATAGCTGGATCCTATTTTCTCTACAACACTTAAAAATGATTATTAAAAATGTTTTCTACCTCTGACTTCTTGTTAACAAATTTTTCATTGTGTTTGATAGAAATACAGTCTTCCTGAGCTCTCGGTTGCCCTGTTTCCCTTTTAACAATATTTCAAATTGTTTTAATTTTATTATCAGATGTGCTAATCTCAGACATAATCCACATACTTTTGGACTTTTTAATAACTTTTCTTAATACAGTGCAGCAGTTTTTAAAATGTTTCACTGTTTCAGGATCATTACTCCTCCAAGCTATAAGATACATTTCCCTTGTGTGTTTACAAGATATTTTTATCTCTTTATCTTTACATGTTTCTTACAATCAATTCACTGTTTTCTTAGGGAAACTGTTGTCAAATATACTCACAAAGGCATCATGAAATAGGTAAAATTTTAAATTAGCACATGCTCCCTTTTGAATTGTTAAATAGCTAATTGAATGCACTATTTTGGAGAACTGTTTTGCATTACTGAATGGAGTTGTATCATATACTGTAACTAGCTGTGCATCATGATCAGACAGACCATTCTTAACAGAAAACGTTTTTATTTGATTAAATTTATCTTTGTCTATGTGCTGCTTTCCTGTACCACCACCGAGCGGGGTGGCGCAGTGGTTAGACACTGGACTCGCATTCGGGAGGACGACGGTTCAATCCCGCGTCCGGCCATCCTGATTTAGGTTTTCCGTGATTTCCCTAAATCACTCCAGGTAAATGCCGGGATGGTTCCTCTGAAAGGGCACGGCCGACTTCCTTCCTTAATCCGATGAGACCGATGACCACGCTGTCTGGTCTCCTTCCCCAAACCAACCAACCAACCAACCTGTACCACCCAAGTAGGAAAATCAATAACTAATGTCAAATTGAAAGAACCAAGTAATACTTCAAGGTCAAGCTTTCTATTGGACCCTTTCAGAAAATCTACATTGAAATACCCACAAATAATAATTTTCTTTCCTTTGTCCGACAGATAGCACAAACAAGAATCCAAGTTTTTCAAAAACAGTTCAAAATTTCCCAATGGGGACCTATACATGGCCACAATTATAAAAGTGCCATTATTTAGTTTAAGCTCACATGCCCATGCTTCTGTATGTTGCTCTACGCAAACTTTTTTAGTTTCCAGATTTTTCACACTTTGACAGATTTTCATATATACGGCAACTCCTCCTCTCTCCGCAGTGTCTCTACTTACGTGTGCTGAAAGCTTATATCCACCTACGTTTAGCATTTCCATGCCTGTGACTATATGATGTTCAGACAGGCATAGTACATCTATTCCACTCTCAGTTTCTAAATCTTCTAAACAAACAAGAAGCTCAACTACCTTGTTTCTTTTAATCCCCTGATATTCTGATGCAATATATTAACATTATTTTTCACTGTACTTTTTTGTGAATCTTGTGACATACTAACACAATTTTTCACTGTACTGTTACAAAAATCTTGTGATATTTTCACACCTCTAGTACCTGCCTGTCAGAACTTCTCAGTAAGCTTAATTTCAATCAATGTAGGATGAATGGACCCTGGTCTTAGCCTAAAAACGTACTCTCATGAGTTTCAGTGCCCCCCCCCCTCCCCCCTAAAGATTTTGCTATCATCCCAGCCAGTTTACCCTTCCCTTTCCTATTGAGATGCAGGCCACGTCTTGTGAAGTCCCACCTGCCAATACCATCAACAGGAACCAAACCTATGCCTGACAAAGTAGCTGCCTGAAGCAGCTGATCTAGCTTCATACTGACCCTCCTGACAGAGCTGTTCAATTGGGGCTGATCATACCACATGAAAGCAGGAACCAAGCCAACATTTGTGTGGTTCATTGCAGATGCTATTTTTACCAGGTCACACTCAATATTGTAGCCCTGATCCCTATCAATACTGTTTCCCACTCAATCCACAACCACAACATGACCCTGCTTTGTAAAACCCTGGCACAATGATCCTACATCCTCCATCACTTGGCTACGACGTGCACTGGGCTTGAAAATACTTGTGACCTGGTACCTGTCACCTAATTTTTCCTGCAAGATCTGGCGCACACCTCTTCCATGGCTACTACCTAACAACAGAACTTTCCTCCTACTTTCTACTTTTTTTGCAACAGTTGGTTTCCTAGTGAAAGTCTGTTGAGTACTGACTAGGGCAACCAACTCTCCCATATTATACGGGTTCTCCCGTATTTTAGCACTTTTTTTTCCCCTCCCATCTCCCTTACTGTCCACCTATTTCTCCCGTATATTTCGTTTAGTGATCACTGTTATAACCTGTGAGGTACTATCGATAATTTAAATTCTTTCATCGAGATATCTTGAAAACTTTTCTTGCAATAATCGATACTATTCTCGATTACTGTTCGTGTCAGCAATCGAAACAGATGAATGTTAGTGCCAAATGTTTCAATTTGTGCTAACTTCTTGGTTTTTCCGTAATACCTGCTGTGAAGTATTCCTGTATACAGTATTTTCATTTGCTTTTTAAGTGAATGGGTTTTCATTACTCTCGCCATAAAAATGAAGATGTGAAAATTCCATGAAGCAAGAAGATGAAGTACTTGTGTGTTTACTTGAAGATATGGGAGGAACAATATTCGAGGTTAAAGCGCATGGCCAACAACATAAATTGAGCTTACTATGTGCTACGTAAGCGTGACTTTAGCATCGCTTATGGCGGTGAAGCTGACTGCAGCCAACATTCTTCTACAAAACTACATAATCGGAACAAAAGAGACGTAAAGGTGAATTCAAATTTATTTAAATATTTTGGCAACACCAGCAAGGACATGAAAAATGTTGCAGGTGGGCTAGCGACAATTTTTCATACAGTAAAGCATAATATCATAATATCTCCTTCCCCTCTCC
This sequence comes from Schistocerca americana, assembly GCF_021461395.2. Lineage (NCBI taxonomy): Eukaryota > Metazoa > Arthropoda > Insecta > Orthoptera > Acrididae > Schistocerca > Schistocerca americana. Next base: position 404,164,328 of record NC_060126.1, on the reverse strand, counting down.
TTCCCTCTTTCCTGATGAAGCAACAGTTTGTTGCGAAAGCTTGAATTTTGTGTGTATGTTTGTGTTTGTTTGTGTGTCTGTCGACCTGCCAGCACTTTCATTTGGTAAGTCACATCATCTTTGTTTTTAGATATATAAAGCATAATATCAGCTACAGAAGTATGGATTGTGCAAATAAATTATCAAAGAATATTTTTCATGACTCTAATTTGGCCAATATGATGTCATGTGGTCAAACTAAGGCAGAAGCAACTATGAAAAACGTTTTGGCACTGAGAACTATTCAAAGTTTCACTGGTGTCTTAAAAGATCCAGCTAAATTAAGTAACTTTTTTTCTATTGCAACTGATGCTTCGAACCACTAAAACAGAGAGATGTTTCCTATTGTTGTAAGATATTTTGATCCTGAAAACAGATTAAAAATTAGACTTCTGGACTTCGTTGAACAGGCTAATGAGACAGCTAATACTGTTAACAGTCTGATCAATTCTTCCTTGAGTTTACATAATTTAGATGTAAACAACATGACTGCATTCTGTGCTGATAATGTAAATGTTAATTATGGGAAGCACAAATCTGTATTTCAACTGCTTAGAGAAAACAACAAGTATTTGGTGAAAGAAAATTGCTCAAATCATTTGCTACATAATGCGACAAAACATGCTTGTGATGCTTTAGAGGTAAACACTGAAATGTTTGTTATGAAAATTAATGGCCACTTCTCTGCATCTGCAAAGAGAAGAGAAGAGTTGCAAACATTCTTCAATTTTGTTGATGCTGAGTGGCTAAAAATTGTTCGTCATGTTGGCTTTCATTAACATCTGCTGTGGACAGACTAATCAAGAAAAATTAAGAGTTATTTCAAGAGCATGGATGACTAAACAAAAATATTAACAAAGTTTTTTTGTGAAGAAGATCCAGAAAAGGAATGTGTTACTGAGGCATATCTAAATTTCCTTTCCAACATAGGTGCTTTACTCGTCCAGTCTGGAAAAATCCTTCAAATTTCTACACCATGGAGTGCTATGAAGTGATGAAAAATGTGTGTAATAAGATTCAGCAAAGGATTAAAGACAGTTTTTTTGGTACTACCACTGAACAATTATTGAACAGTTTAAGTCCATCCATGGAAAAATGTGTCAGAGATGATTTTATTCACTTCTACCATTGCTTAAATAATTACGTAACAAAACATTCTGATGTATCGAAAGTAAACCCAGTTAACTGTCTTTTACCATTAAAGTTGAAAACTGAACTTTCTTTCAGAGAGTTACTAGCCATAGTTAAAGAATTTGCTCTTGATTTTGTAAATGAGGATTCTCTGTGTGAGGAGTTTTCTACTGTAAAAAGTGCTGTCAGTATGGTGAAAACAGGAACAACAGCAGAAAGTTGGGTAAAAATTATTAAAGATTTAAAATTCGAACAAATTGATGTCCCAAACCTTAGTAAAATCACAGGCTTTGTATTAAGCATTCCAGGACCAAATGCTCACACAGAAAGAGGTTTTTGTCTAATGAACAATAAGTGGACAGATCAAAGAAACAGCTGCAGCTTAGAACTTATTAAGGCAGAGCTTATGATTGAAATAAATTTTGATTATAATTGCAAAGAGTTTTATAAATTTGCTCAGGAAGATAAATAACTGCAGAGTTGTGCTGCTTCTGTAAATGAGTATTTGTAAATGTGTTACATTTTATTGTGATTATTTCTGAGCATTTTATGTCATGGAAAAAATAAATTGTTTTGTTAAAATTCCTTTTTGATTCCACAGACTAAAAAATGAGTGGATCCTTGTAGGTGTGAAACATAACAGAAAACACAACAAACATGCTTAGAACACATCTGTGTAACACATATTTCAGTACACTTTTAATATATTGAATTTACTCCACAAATGAGTCTTATTAATTTCATTGTGCTCTTAAAAACCTGCTCTCAGCTTGAAGAGCTACCCCAAAATATTATATATGAGTAAAAGTAAGCAAAGTACGTCTTACTTTTTATGTTTACATCCCCATTGTCATCCAGTTCAAGGAAACGAGTAATTGTGTAGCTGAAATTCACTATGACTAAATCTCCCTTATAATCATGGTCAGATTCTGGTCATCTCCCTTAAACCTGTGATCAAAAGTTGGTCACCCTCGTGGTCTCTTCCTTAGTTGACTGAGGTAGCAAGACAAATCTATGGCTTGTGCCAATGATGAAACTGTCAGATACTCTTTCTGTGGCCCCTGTTCCTTGCCAACACTTCCCACCTGTCTTCATCCTTCTCCCTCCTTAACCTCATCAGTTTCTCCCTAGCACTAGCCAGTTCAGCCTGAAGGGCTCTAAATCTTCCCTTCCTCCCGAAAAGAATAGATTGCTACTCACCATGAAGTGGAGATGTTGAGTTGCAGACAGATACAACTAAATGACTTCTACACAAATAAGCTTCTGGCCAAAAGGCCTTCTGAATTAGACAACATATAAACACACAGTCTGGCCTCAGCAGACAGTGGTCACGAGTGTTCGAGCTGCAGTGTGTGTGTGTGTGTGTGTGTGTGTGTGTGTGTGTAAAGAAGGCCTTTCTTGTCTAGCAGTTTTTTTGTTGTGCCTGTCTGCGACTCAATATCTCCACTATATGACAAATAGCAATCTATAGGAGTGGGACAATCTGGACCAACAGTGCATTGATGAATTTGTGGATAGCATGCCACAACGAATGCATGTCTGAATACAGTCATGTATACAGGCATGCATCAATGGAAGACGACGTGCTACTGGGTATTAGAGGTACCGGTGTGTACAGCAATCTTGACCACCATCTCTGAAGGTCTTGCTGTATGGTGGTACAACATGCAGCGTGCGGTTTTCATGAGGAATGAAAAGGGCAGAAATGATGTTTATGTTGATCTCTATTCCAGTTTTCTGTACAGGTTCCGCAACTCTCAGAACCGAGGTGTTGCAAAACTTTTTTTGATGTGTGTATAAAAAAAAATCTACACAGTAATAGAGTATCTCAATTATCCCAAGATCAACAATGTAGGAAGAGATGAATTGCTACTTACCGTAAAAAAGACACATTAAGTTGCAGACAATTGAAAAACACTTACGTGAAGCTTTTGGCCACAGCCTTCATCAGTAAAAGAGATACACACACCACTCATACACATCTCACGCACCCAAGAGCACCAAGTCCAGTGTCTCAGACCAAGTCCATTTTGTGTGTGTGTGTGTGTGTGTGTGTGTGTGTGTGTCTTTTATTGATGAAAGCTGTGTCCAAAAGCTCTATGTAAGTGTCTTTTAATTGTGCCTGTCTGCAACAAAATGTGCCTTCTTTACAGGAAGTAGCAATCTGTATTTTCCTATATTGTTGATATTCCTCCTACATGGAATTTCCATTACCTCAAGATCAAGATGTACATAGGGCTGTCACCTCATCTCCATACAGGCTAGTTACCATTCCCTGTCAGATGCACCTGTTGAAATCTCATTATCTTTCACATATCACTGTGAGAGAGACTATGTGGAAGTATACAATCTAATAACTTTTTCTTTGTAGATATACCTATGTCATTAAAACCTATAGCATCAGTGCTCATGGAAATACTTGCTACTGTTGTTAAGGGTTTAAGCACCACAGTGAGGATTCTAGGGATAAAACTAGTTGCACATCTTATGGAATATCACAGTGTATTTTGTCTAAGAATGCTGTATGTTTGTACACAATCCGATTACAAATATCTGTATACCCCTACCTGATGTATAATTTTTATTTATTTAATTTATTTACTTAGTTATCCTCAGCTGACTAGGGCCATCAGACCCTCCCATACAGGGGACCAAGATTCACATTTACACTACCTTTTTTACTTCGTAGTTGCCTAAGAAATAACCATTTTAATATGACAAACAGTATTAAAATGATTTGAGTGTCTACAGGGACAACATGAGAAATAACAATGACTATGAACTAATAAAGCTAATATTGGCAATATTTCTATTACTGCTGCTGGCAGTAGTGATAATAATAACAACAATAATAATAATAACAACAACAATAATAAAAATAATTAGTAAGTGACAAAATGTTTTCTGATACACAGATTTCTAAGAAAAGGAGATTTAAGGAGACTTCACCAGCTAAGAATACTGGGAAATGATAAAAATATAGATGGAGAAAAGGATGTACAAGGATAATGACTTCGTAGTACCCATTACTGCTGCTTTAGCAGATATATCATTAACAGTCTTCTGATGCTGGAGATATGATATAATACAATGACGGAGGTTATTCAAGTTGTGTTCCTACTGCTGAGAATGACTGAGAAAGTGAGTTGATCACCACAATTATAATGAACACAATATTATGGAGAAGACAGACTGCTACTCACCCTATAGAGGAGACAACTGCTATGCATTTGAGCTTTCAGCCACAAGGCTTCCTTCTAAAGTAGGAAACAGACACCAAGTATAACTCTCACTAACATAACCACTGTCTCTGGCACAACTTACACACACATGACCACGTCTCTGGCGGCTGAGGCTCCAGCAACCAAACACAGTGATCATGTGTGTGTGTGTGTGTGTGAGTGCACTTGTGTGAATAATTGAGTGTGTGTGTTTTCTACTTTAGATGACTGTCTTGTGACCAAAAGCTCAAATGTATAGCAGGCTCTTTGTTGTGCCTGTCTGCACCTCAAGGTTTCCTCCATACAGTGGTAACAACCTATGCTTTCCATAATACTGTTATTATTCCATCCTGGGTTATCCATTGTTTGATACAATGCACATAGCTACTCATAACCAAATCCAGGTGCCGTGAACTTTCCTGAGAAATATTCTACAGGATAAAATTGCTGTAATCAGTAATTGGAAGTGTGAGTGTTTGTACAAGTTTCTTTTTGAGAGAAGAGACAATTAGCTGTCATGAGACATAATATAAAAGGAGGTAGAGACTATTGTGTTGCCAGTAGAGAAGGCATATAGCAAAATGGGTCAGTCAGCAGCAGAGTTGTTACTTTGAATGTGGATTAGTCGTTAAATGTCACCTGAATAGCAAATCCAACAGGGACATTTTAGTCCTTCTAAAGCTGACCAAGTTAACTGTTGGTGATGTCACTGTGAAGTGGAAATGTGAAGGAACAACTACAGCTAAACCAAGACTGAGCTGACCTCATAAATGGAAGGACAAGGACCCTGAGCATTGTAGAGGGTGGTTGCAAGAAATTGCTTGAAATGTATGAAAGGAATCAGTCGTGAGTTCCAAAGTGCTACCAGCAGTCCAGGTAGCACAGTAACTGTGCATAGGCAGATAAAAAGAATGGGGTGCAATGACTGAGCAGCTGTTCACAGGCCACACCTTTCTACAATCAAGACTATGCAAAGCTTGAGGGTGAGTAAAAAGTGATGACACTGGACAGTGGTGACTGGAAATGAGGGATTTGGGGTGATAAATCATGCTGTACCATGTGGCAATCCCATAAAAGGATCAGAGTTTGCAAACACCAGGACGAGGTTACTTGCCATCACACGGTAGTGCCAATAATGAAGTATGGAGGAGGTGGTGTTAAGGTACGAGGGTGCTTTTCATGGTTAGGGTGAGATCCCCTTATTGCGTTTCAGAAAATGCTAAATGTGAAAGGATATGAACACGCTTTACAGTATTGTGTACTAAATACAGTACAGGAACAGTGTGGAGACAATGATTATGTTAGGATGACATTGTACCCAGTCATAAAGCAGCAACTGTGAGGCAAGGCTTTGTGGACATTCCTATAATGGACTGGCCTGTCCACAGTCCTAAACCCAAAGGAACACCTTTAGGATCAGTTAGAATGTAAAATTTGCTCCAGACTCCAGTGTCCAACATCAGTAACTATTCTGATTTTGGCTCTTGATGAAGAATTGCCATTCCTCCACAGACATTCAGACACTTCACTGAAAATGTCCCCAACAGAGTTCAAACCATCATAAAGATGAAGAACAGAAACACCCCTGGGGCTCTTGATCAGATAATGTACATGTACACTGACAATACATGTATACTAACAATCACCTCAAATTTCATACACTGTATCATAAAGTTTAAAATTAAGTCACAGCATAAATAAAATACTCATTAACATACATTCTAAAACACTCCTAAAACTATGTTCTCATCACATAAAAAATTTAAAATTGTAGACACTGTTGTACGTCACTCAGTTACTTTACTCAAAAAGGTGATCGTCAAACAAATGATAATCTTTTTTTTAATTTTTTTACACTTTATATACTTACTCTATTCTCCGCGTAGATTTTTTGTGCCGGGCTCTGGTGTTTTGGCAGAGCAATTTCTTCCTCCTCCTTTTTAATGGCAGGTTTACTTGCAGCCTCCTCAAGTTCTTGCTGAAATGACAAGCAGGGATCAACTGAGATTACAAAGTAAATATACTGACAAGCTAGTTACAAGAATACTGTCTGTGTTGCTTACTAATTTACAGAAAACAATGCAAGAGACAATAAATTCTACAACTTCCCAGAAAGATAAGTATAGGATTTGTGATTTCTGAATCTCTTCATGTTTCTACAGGAAGTTACTTTCATCAGTACACTGACACATGATTTTCATTTATTAAGCATTCCTGCAGAAAGGAAATATGAAATATATTTCATTAAATCTGAATCATTTCAAGAGTGTTTCTGCTACATATGTATGGACGACAACAAAAGCTACAGTATAATTTTTATAAGCCCAACTACACGGCGCGTAAAACACAAATAAGAGTGTCTGTAAGAAATTGTTTTCCATCATCAAATTTCTCTCTGATGTTATTTTTACTGGTAAACAATCAAAATTCAGTCTCCCTCTTTACTTATGCTACAAGGAGAAAAGAAAACACAGGGGGTTAGGGCTCAACATTCAGTATGCAACAGTGAGCTTTCTTGTTAATGAAAACCAGGAGCAGAAAACAAACTTCACATCAAAGTTATGATGTCAACAGCACTAATTTTTCATCCAAAACACAATGTTGACACTGTGTTTTTAAAAGAAGAAGAAGAAGAAGAATTTCCATGAGAAACAGGTTCTGAAGCTACAACACATGAACTGACCAACACTAACAACTTTTCCAACGGGTTGTACGCACTTCAGTAATCTGGAGTAACTAGCCTAGGCAACATCGCATTAATGCCTTACGCATGTAAGATACAATCTTTCTTTTAAAATTTCTTATTTCCTTTCACACACAATAATAGAGATTTGCTTGCACATTTATGAAGGAATTTAAATTAGCAAATAAATGGACAATTTAATAGCATAACAGAGAAATCAGCAGAATGTAATAGCTGCTTTCTGTGTGTGTGTGTGTGTGTGTGTGTGTGTGTGTGTGTGTGTGTGGCGGGGGGAGGGGGGGGGGGGGGGGTTGGTTGATTTGGAGGAGAGGACCAAACAGTGAGGTCATCGGTTCCATCAGATTAGGGAAGGAAACTGGCCATGCTCTGTCAGTAGAACAGTGGAACCATCCCTGCATTTGCCTGAAGTGATTTAGGAAAATCACGGAAAACCTAAATAAGGATGGCCGGACACGAATTTGAACTATCGTCCTCCCAAATGCGAATCCAGTGTGCTAACCACTGCGTCATCTCACTGAGGGTACATGCATATGCTTAATTGTGCATGCCCTGTACCTAATGATGACCAAGTGCTTCTGCTATTCACCGAGTGGTCCTTTACTCCCTAATTATTTACATTTCACAACTTTTCCTCTATATATGTTTTAGGTATATGTTTCAAAAGCCATAGGTTGGTTTGAACACTGCATTGCTTCACTAGGTGCTCCAAACTTCGGACTGGTTTTCTCATCGAGTTCTAGGGGGATCTACAATATTACAGGGACTCAATACTGCAATGTGGCATGGCATTTTACCCACACATACAAATCATTGCCAGAGATGAATGGAGCATTTAATTTTACAAAAAATTTCCAGGGCTGGTTAAAAACTGATGCCCAGACATTTGGACTTGTAATTTGTCACTTAATCGCTAAGCCACACACTATACATGGTATGTTTTGTGTAATAAAAATTTCAATAAATATCAATTGCTTCCTGTATTACAGTCTTCCATACTCTTGGGGCATCTCACTAGCGGAAACGGCTATTTGGAGATGCACATAAAATAGGTTTGAGCCAGATAAAGAGTTAATAGATATCACAAAAAATTGCTTTCCTTTAAAAAGTTCAAAGCCCAGCCCATTGCTTTTTTAAATATCTATCTCTCTCACATAATATAAATTAAATAACTGATGCAACTAAATTTAACATAAGGGAAAAATAAAGTAGGGGCTCTCATTTAAATCTAAGCTGGAGTTCTGAGGGCACGGATATGGATTTTTATCATTTTGAGATGGTTATCATTTTGAAATGTCACCAGCTTTATCTAACTGTTTGGAAAATCGAAATTCTGAAGTTACCAGCTATAAAAGCAGGAACAAAGGTTATGCACAACACATATACAAACAAGACTGCAGTCATAAGAGTCAAAGGAAATGAAATTGAATATATGTGTTAGGAAACCTTTTCTGGAAGTGAGTGTTCACAGTGTAGGCTTATAAAGAAGTGAAATGTGATTGATACATAGTACAGAATAAAAAGAGAAATCTAATGCTGTTAGGCTATCTGAGCATGATTCACAGCCAGATCCAAACTTCCATATGTTTTCAACCATTGGGTCTGGGCATGAACAATGCTCGGAAAGCCTAACGGCTTGGGCGAGATGCAATCTCAAATAGCCTAACATTAATCCGAACACTCGCAATAAGTGGAAAATCTGTGTTCAAGTCCCTGTCTGGTATTGTCGTCATCCAACTATACAGCTGACGGTTGTCCATATTCGCAATTGCAAATACATTTCGTGTATTTCATGACATGCAACATACTTCTCAACAACATATTCACTTCAATATCGTAACTAAAGAAAAGGTGCAGAATTAAGGAGCGAAGACATTTACAGCGCAACCTGACTAAAACAAACGATAGGTTTGATAGAACACATGATAAGGTATCAAGGAACAGACGAGTTGGTAATGAACAGAAGAATGGAGGATGAAATTGCACAGGGAGACCAGAATTTGTCTAGAGTACACTGGTTCAAGTGGATCTAGGTTGCAGTGGTTATGCAGAGATTAAGATACTTGCACAGAATAGACTGACATTAAGAGCTGTTATCAAAACAGTCTTCATATTGATGACCACAACAGCAAGATGCAGAAAACCATTTTGTACACTCTATGGGTGGATTGTTGTCATTTGATAATTGCCTATAGAGCATTAAATCGGTTAGCAACAAATAAATATTGTTGTAGACAGTACTTGTGCACAGAAAATCTCCTTTACTGATTGTATTTGAAGCAGTTCCTTACAGTGATCATAAATTAAAACAGGAATACTTAAACACTTACCTGTTTCTTCTTGAGTTTATGGATCTGAGTTTCCGCCTTTGCAATCTCACGATCCACTTTCCCAATCTGTTGCAAGAGCTCATCTTTTGTAGAACGAAAAGTGGTCTCCTCCTGTAAAGAATCCGATGGCAGAGTCGGTGAGATTGCCTCCACCTGTGGGGTGTAAGCTTGCGGCTGCTGCTCCTGGAACAGAGGATTTATCTATATTATTTTGCATCATGAGATCAGCACCTAATATCCCAAAAATCGCATCCACAGAGAAAATTTGGTCGTATTCTGGACACAACAGCATTGCTCTCCAGAAAACTGATAATTTCATTTTTCGTGAAGAACATGTAACAATCTTGTTAGTTATTAACACCACGGTGCACGCAGCTTTCTATCAAACGCGGTAACTTAATGGCGATCCCCAATTCTTCTTTCAAGGCCGCTACTGCAGGTTAAGTCCGTTAATTAGGTTTTTGAGTATGTTTCTATAAATTTCAAGTATTACATATGATAAAACAATCAAGAATAATTAAACTTGATAGGAAATTTCGCGGTGTAGGAGTTCTTTAGAAAAAAGTGCAGAAGACTGCATAACAACAAACATCACTAATGTTTAAAAACAGTGCGCTTCGTTAACGCTACATATCTGCCGCATCAAAAATTTACACCCATAGTCGTAAAAAAGTAGTCCTGACATAAGATTCTCAGACATCTTCAGTTTCCCCCTGCTTTCATTCTTATAGCTTTCTGTATCTATTTTTTTTTTTTTTTTAAGGTATAATTCATTTGATGTCTGGTAACCGGTTTCGGTCATTACAAGCATATTCAGACCAAGGGTCCACATGATGAGGAGCCTGTGTTCAAAGCTGATATGTGATACCAACTGGTATCTGCCGCAAATTTGTGACAGATGCCAGTTGTCACACAGCAGCTCCGGTCACTGGCTCCTCTCGTCATCTGGAGCCGTCGTATCACTACATTTACATGCGACACATCTAGCGAAAGGTGAAAACCGAATTTCAGAAACCGTTTTCCATTGTCGTGTTTGCATATTAAGGTTATTAAGGTTTTTAAGGTTTTTAAGGTTTTGCTAGCTCAGTTAAATATGACGGTTGTTACAGTTTACGATTTGGACAGAAATCGCTATTTCTCTTCAGTTAAATGAGGTGTAAACAGCTTCGGTCTAATATTTATTTCTACTCATCCTTCGCTGCTCAAAAAGCCGCTCCGTCCATATCTGCTGAAATTTTTTTAAGAAGACAAAATCTGACACCCCAACCGCGTTTCAGAACCGACTGCATTTACATGGGAGCAAAAATCGATTGCGAAACTGGAAAACCGGCAACAAGAAATGGATTTTCAGAATCGATTTTGAAATGTTTCCATGACCACCCAGAAGCGGTATTGGGAAATCGATTTACGAAATCAGGTTCTGGGAGCCCAATGTAAACGGGATGCGTGAATATGGTCGTAACGACCGAAAACAATTATCAACATCTGATGTTACACAAAATTTACGATATTGATTGTTCTTTTAATTAAGATACTGACTGCGTGCGACTTGTGTGTGCGGTACTGTAAGCGATATGATTCTAAACAGTTCTGGGAAAACTTCAACAGGCCCGCGTGACTTCTATTATAAATTTCAATAATAAGTTATTTAGCTGAAATGACGAAATCATATAAATCGCCTTACATGGTAGTAGGGTAGCAACAATTCGGCATTTTCCAATGGTCCCTCAGCAAAAACAAATGGTAAAAGTTTTATATATGATTATCGGACTTCCTGCATCAGTACCTACAAACGGCGTGTTTTAAGAGACCTTTAATCCTCTGTTAACACTTATACTGCATATTTTTGTAATGTAGGTACTTGGAGATGAAAAAGCGTGCACAGGATAGAATAGCATGGACAGCTGCATCAAGCCAGTCTCTGGACTGAAGACCACAACAACAACATTTTTGTAATACGCGTGTGTGAATACGAAAAAATTACCGAATGCGGAGTGTTAGCTTCAAAACACAAATGAAGGTGGCGGCTGTTCAATTTGATTCTGTCAACCAATCACAACACGACCTTCATGGCGACGTGCACACGAATTACACTATAACAAGAATGGCCAACGCTATGGCTTCATGAATTATTATTTTGATACCTCAAACATCGGCTTTTTTCGGGGATGTGGCTAGCCGGTATGTAAGAGCAAGGATTAAACTGCTGCGAGTGAAGCACTGACATTTCTATTCTTGGTTATGAGAAATATGCGACTTTTTTTCGTGATTTGCATATCGCGATTTCCGAAGGTTTAACATTTACATTCTTCGTTGTCAGAAGTATTGCCTGCTTTTGTTTCCGAAAAGATCGCGATTTTCAAGAGTGTGGTTAGATTCTTTCGGGCTTTTTTCGGAACTTATCGCGCTTTACGAGGTTGTGATACGACTGCGGACCAGGATCAAAGTTTTAATTGGCACAAAAAACCTGGTTATCATAATAGTACGAACTTTAGCTTAGCCTGGGACCATCTTAGGTTGGAAGGCAAGAGTTTGGTTGTAAATTGGACAAGCCAACGAATGTGAAAGCAGAAAATCTGGTTGTAGTGATGAACTGATCTGCAGTTTGCGCAAAGGAGTGAAATTAATAATCTTGCTTGTAATAAATATTCGCCTATGTTTGTATCGATTATGTCGCGATTTCGTATGGTGTGGAGGGGCTGCGACCCTCTAGCACAGCTGGTCTTTACTAATAATTGTCAACACATCACACGCAAATGAGGACAACAAGATAACAAAAGTTAAAAAGCACTAAATAGTTGTGACAAGCGGCAAAACAAATGGAAATCGCTACGTATTCGGCTGCTGCATAGATTGCAGCAACTGAATACGTAGCGATTTCCGGGGGTGTTTAGGAGAGGACATGTTAAATTTCTACGCGTGAAACGAAATTCAACATTTGTTTTGCCGATTGTCACAACTATTTAGCTCTTTTTAACTTTTGTTATCTTGTCCTCATTTGCGTGTGATGTGTTGACAATTATTAGTAAAGACCAGATTATATGCATTTGCATGTTGCATATGCAGTTACATATTTGGCTCCTTTTCACTGGTTATTGCACATTTTTACTAATAACTAGTGACGATGCATATTTTCGCTCGTGTTTACAGCATTTTAAAAATTTAGACGGGCAGTCTCTAGCTCGATCTAATTTAGATGTCTTACAGATTTACCGCGACGTAGAAATGCGCCAAATCGCTAACCGAGAGGCCACTGCCTAGCAAAATTATTACAGAAGAGGAACAGGAACAGGTAGACAGACAATCTGCGCCCGCGCCCCCGGTTAGGGGAAGGTCGGGTAGTATCGGACGGTTAATCTTTTCTCAAATTTTGAATACATTAATGGCTTGGTATGAAAACAATAACCACCATAATGTACTGTCTTAAGGCATAAAACAACCATCCTAGCATTTTCTCTTAGGGAGAAGAATTACTATTATCTATTGGTTTCTAAAATTTATTTGAATGTTAACTAAGGAGAAAGTTTGGAGGGTTGTATCGGACAGGATGTAAATTACAGAAAATAAGCAAATATTTCTCACAAAATACTTGTTTATTGGTATTAATACATGGCAAGTGGTAAATGTTTATTAAATTGAGTGATTTTAATAATTTTAGGTTCACAAACAGTCACTAAATCATGAAATAATAATAAATCTGCCATTTTAAACACTTAACAATTAATTTCACTACATCTTGAACACGACTTTTATTTTCTATTCAAGAAACAGCCGTCGCATTATTAGTACAGAGCGCTGCTTTCAAGGTCTGCGCAGTTTTCGTGGGCCCATCCGTTACACAGTCGACACTGGATCCAGCCCTCTTCAAAAAGTTTCGTCACAAATAATACAGTGGGTCACCCCATCACTTCTAGTGTTTTCATCGTCAAATTTTTGTTTTTTCTTAGCATTTTCGTTGGATTTTTCCATTTCTGTTGTAGAACTATCCTTCCTTTTACACCATCCAATTTCTCTATTGGTCAAAAGTTTGGTTCTAGCTAGGCCTACAGGCTTTTTTGAGGTTTGTTCTTTTCTTCTTTCAATTTAAGTTTTTCTTCCGTAAGTTTTCACTAAGCTTCAGCAGCTTTTTTTCTCTTCTTGTTCTACTTTCTTTACTTTCAGTTTTTTTGAGATGAGGTCAAAATTTCACTCTTCTCTCCACGATTCTGCATTGATACAAATCTATTAGAAGAATGACAGGGGAGAGGGGAAATTACCTCTAAAATTTGTTAAGACAGAGAAGTCTTAGAGGACTCAATTGTTGGATCATGATTAGAGGACTCTGGTAATGCTTACGAGGAGCCAGGACTCTGGTAATGGTGGGCAGGCGAGGGGGCTGGTGAAGACAGGCCTACGGCAGATGGTGGGCCTGGTGAAGACATGGCAGCAGATGGAGAGCCTGGTCAAGACATGGCAGCAGACGAGGAGCATAGTTAAGACATGACAGAAGATGGGTGCAGTAATGACATTGCAGAGGAGCAGCCAGATCCAGAACTGGTGGATGAGGTACCAGTTCATTCCTTGTTCTTGTTTAGTGAAGGAGCGTAATCCAAGTCAGTGAAAATATTTCGCTTCAGGGGAGAAATGCCTGTGCATTCAAAGCCAGACTTTGCCAACTCCACCCTGCAAATCCTTGAGAAAGCTGAGCTAACTAAACCTGCTATGTCCTTCAAGGTTATCTTAATGTTAGGATATTGTCGTACCCAGTATGATCATGCCTCATGATAAGCATTTTTGAAAGGTTTCATAATAGTTCTGTCCAGTGGCTGTAGTTCGTGGGAAGTGTGTGGAGGTAGGCTTAATATGTGACTGTGGTGTTTCTTTGAAAACATTAATGACGTCCAAGTCCTTGTGGCTTGAGTGACCATACATGATTAGTAATGCAGGGGTTTTCTCAGTTCGATTTACTCGTTCTACAAACAAAACAAGTCACTTGAGGAAACCATCCTTAGTGATCCATCCACTTGGATGGGCATCAAAAACACTTTCGACTGGGGCATCTTTCTTCAGACGATTGTCCATTCAAACACGGGGGAAGACAAACAGCGGTGGAATAAACACATCCCCTGCAGCATCAACAGAGAGAAGAATTGTGACATCTATGCCTTTATCGCCTAAGGTCAATTTTCCAACTTGCTTTTTAACTTTAACACAGACGTTGCGCCAGTTTCGTCGGCGTTAAAAATCTTGGAGTGGCTGCACTTATACTTGTCCATCAACTCAGAAAGTTTGTCGAAAAATCCGTCAACTTGTTCTTTGCTAAAACCTGCCGCTTTCTGTAAACTTGTTGATTCCACTGTCCTCAGCTGCAGACCTGAATGTCTTTTCATAAACTCACAGTAAAAGTCTGTTCCTGCCTTCAATTTTTCTTTATTGAACCTATGTTATATTTTCATTTTCTCGGCAAAAGGTAAAATAAATTTTAAATGATGTTTTGGTCCAATAGTATTAAAAGTTAATTCGAAGTTAACCTCAACCAGAAGGTATTCAGAAAATGATATCAGCGTTCTGTATGTCCGGCGTGGCCAGCGATCTTCCTAGTAATTGATATGCACAGGTCCAACTTTGAGGTATAACGCACGCAGTAACTACCATGTTTTTTTATTATTTGATCTTGCATATTTCGACACTTTTCAAGCATTTTTAAGCATTTTTCATGCATATCTGCATGCATATTCTACGGTTTTTCTGATGCATATAATGCGGTCTCTAGTTATTACTTTCGATCCGTCCAATCACATCCAAATAAGACACATTTTTCGTGCAGTATGTGTTTTCCTTAAAGGCGTTTGGCACGAAAATGTGTTATATTTAGTTGCGATAAGGCGGATCTAAAGTGATAATTATCGACGTACTACTTCCGAATACGTGAATATGTTACAACCAGCTGACTACATCACGTGCCCTGTGCTCTGATTAGCTGACAGAAACCGAGTAGCTGCCATCTGGATTTGAGTACTTTCGAAGTTCACTCTGTATTTGGTGGATTTCGTGTTTATACTTGCATAATGAAAACACACAGTTTCAGTGATACACTCATTGAAATCGTCCAAAACTCAGTAGACTTTGTTGTGCTACAATAGCAGGAAGTCCGGTAACGGTACCTAGTAAATTGCAGGTTGTGGAATTTCGGTGTCCAAAGGCAGATGATTTCTCAGAAGTCTCGTAACAAAAATAGAAACTCCGCACTATGACAATGTTACAAGCTATAACGTAATTTTTGCCAAAAGGTACATTTCCTTTTGCAATCGTGGCAAAATGTTTCTTTAAGAAGGTATCTAGCATGTACCTGTTTGAAGTTTCACGCACGATGTAGTAGCTGTCGCACAAGAATGGAAACTTCCAGTCTCACTTATTTTCTTTCCTCAAGATAATACGCAAAATATGTAATTAACTTGTGAATAATATCTTGTTTTTATTTTCATTGGATAACGCCGCATTATTCATGGTTCCCGTCAACTAAAATAAGCGTCTAATTATTTGATTTCCATCACACTACTCACAATCCACCGTGTTTCCATAAATTAGGTTTTTTTTTAAGTTCCAAGCAAATTAACATTTAAATCTATCTGCTTTATTATTCACTGCCTTTCCATTTCTCGCGGACCCGCTCTGCTGTGCTATAACATCTCGAGTAGTGAAGGAAATTTCTCTTTTGATTGCGATTATCCAAGGGCATTCTTTTGTGCAATTGTCCTCGATCGATCTGGTATTGATGCCGTTTAAGTTCTGCGCGGTTGCGCCGGCTTTCAGCTGACGTTGTGTCCCTGGACCTAACTACGTCATTTCTTGCCAGATTAATTTTTGAGATAGCGTCGAATGTCAGCTGACTTAGCTTAAACATCAAAGATACAACTAACTAATTCTTCTTCTTTTTCTTGGTTCGACTCCGACCAACTCCGGGCCACAGCCATTGAAACCGTATAGAAAAACAAAACAACATCATGGACTTTCATTTCTTTGCTGTGGTTAACAACGACCTGATAAGTAAAGGACTATGATGATCACGCCTTCTCACGACTAACTTGTAAAAGTAAATAACATCGTATTCTGTATTTCCATGAAGTTTAACAAAACATCAGTATTGACTGATTGTTCCATTGGTTCTTGGTAGAACATTTTACACATTATGAATGAAAACACACACAACGGTAGTGTAATATTATAGAAAATTTCACCAGTGTCGTGTTCGGTTTCATTCACAACAGACCAGTAATTAAAATATTTTTTTTAAAATGCTCACACAAATGATCGTGAAAACGACGCGGCGAGTATTTGGGTATTTCATACTGGTCACTGGTGCACTATTTTGTCTGGCTCGACGTCCGAATTTGAACACACACACTCAAACAAACAACATACTATTATAGTTCGTACATACGCTTTGCAGATTAACTGAAGTTTCACAGTAGTATACCAGCAAATCGAAGTCTGCCATATGCTTCACCCTTGACTGAACTTCTTTCAACTCTTCTTCACGCTTCGTTATTCCCTTGAGAGGGGCCACATATTTCTATTTTTCAGTCGTTACACGATTAGTATTAATTAATAAATATCTTGTGCTGTGTCGTGCAGAGCTTCGAGTATTCGCGAACTTCGAGGCAGATGACTGTATCCATACAAAGCAAAATCTAACTTCCTAACAGATTCAAACTTCTGTCAAACCAGGATTCGTCCTCGGGCCTTTTCCTTCCGCGGACATGAGTTTAATTAAATCAATGGAAGCTCAATATTCAGCTCTCCACCGTCGTACGGCTTCTGCTGTGGACCATCTGTGTTTATTTTCGCAATTTTTAGGATTGTGTACCTCAACCGATAAAAACGGAACGCTTATAGAATCACTTTATCGTTCGTCCATTTCTCTCGACTATTAACAACGCTTTTTCTCATGAACGGGTAGACATATCAAGCTTAAATTTGTGGCCACATGCTGAGATCTACAGTCCCATGGCGATGCAAAGAACTGAAGCTTCTAAGTCAATGAAGTCAAAAGATAGGGCCATTAATGTCACAATTTTTGATTCTCCCAAACTCTCTCATCAAAATCTATACTCACTTCTGGTTGGCATGGAATAATAAAATTTGGCCGGAAGCAAGGTTTCAAAGTACAAGTAAAGCGAAAAAATCTGAAAATTGTTGATCAGTAATTACATCATACAATGAAGTTTTAGTAATTGCTATCCGATTCCAAACTCAAAATTAAAACACTCTCTGAAGTCTCGGAATTTCCGGGAACGAAATTTCGCCAGTATCAATGTTGACAACTGGCACAAATAGTAAAGATTTTCAATTATCGAGATCAAGTAACTGTCTATATACATAGGGTAGTTACATTAGTACGGAACTCTCCCAGCATGAGTCCTACTCGCACCTGGCCAATTTTTTTTTTTTTTTATTTTTTTAAATCGAAGAGGGAGACCAAGATATGAATACACTAAGCAGATTCAGAAGGATGTAGGCTGCAGTAGGTACTGGGAGATGAAGAAGCTTGCACAGGATAGAGTAGCATGGAGAGCTGCATCAAACCAGTCTCAGGACTGAAGACCACCACCACAACAACAACAACAACAACAGAGTCAATTTGGCTGTTCTCTCTCCAGTAAAAACGTTGACCCTTGTTAGTTTCTAAGTCACGACCCGTGGTTTAGAAGATCAGTCAGTAAATACTCTACATTTTACCTACCTGCTTTATGGCGTGAAACACCCATAAGGAAAGGCCACTACTAACAACGAGCGAAGTATTTACTGTCTACATCGTTTTGTAGCAGTAAGGTGAGCTCTCTCTGCAGGCATGTTTCGTCACCGACTGACTCATAATTCTACTGTTCTAGTACATTTCTCCTACTTTGTAACTGTGTCTGAATTAATAAGGATGAGGTGCATTTCGTTAGAGAAATGCAGCAGACACGCGGCTGAATAGAAGGCATATTGCCATACGGAACACAGATAACACATGTAAGTGGGTTGCTGTTCTATGAAAACTGTCTTGTATCAAATGAGTTCTGCTGCTGTTCAATGGAAACTGTCTTATATCAAATGAGTTCTATTCCCAATGTATTTCGAACGTGCTGAATTGCCACAATAGCAAAGGAAAGAAACGCTGGGCAGAACCAAAAGTGCATAATGCATTTTGTGACGGGCAAAACCGGATTAGTGGGAGTCTACCACGGGGAATTTTAACCGGGAAAATTAACGTTTGCAAAATGCTGCTGCTGGACCGGCCGACCGTGCGTCAACAGGCTGCGCACTGCGCGTTGCTGCTGCTGCTGAAGCGACCTTGGGCGAAGACAGCAGCGCGCAATCCCGCTGTATGCTTCCACGTGGCGGCCGCTGACGCTATCTGCTGAACACGGCATCATGGCAAAGAAATCTAGATAAGCTCAGCTCGCTAATCAGCGGCTAAGGGAAAAAAAGCCTGATTCGAGCCAGTTTGGAGTACCCTTTGCTTGATCACCATCTGTAGCAACCTGCTCTGGGTGTCTTCCACTCGGCTGTCGTTCGCGTACCTCGATGACACACTTAATTGCAATTACTTGTATAAACCGCCACCATCATACCGAGGTACAAGGTATCAAGTTGAGCTCCCACGTCAGTTGGCGTCCACAGTCCGAAGACTCCTTGTGATGCTCTGCAGGTTACTCTTATCATGTCCACAACAATACTTCAGCCTCGAATTATCCGAATCTGTAAACTCTATTCCAGCCTTGGCCTTCTAAGGAGTTTAAAAAGTAAGCACTGGATGTGGCGAAGTATCTGGAGTTATTTACATCATAAAATCATAAGGTCGACATGATCGTATTATCCACATTTATTCCACTGGATATTATTCTTTCTGGTTCACAAATCATTTTGGATAACCTTGTTTATGTTCATCCGTTATGCAAAATTCCGTAACACTACATACACTCCCACGTGCTTTACAGAATATAAACATACCAAAAGAGTGTGATTTATGGTAACAAAGAGCTTGAGTTGCAGCAGAGATTTTCTTTGGTTATCACTCATATTTGTACAGATCGAGTCTTAACTTGTTTCCATCTTTTTCTTTTATTTAAACATATTTTATTACTTATTGTTCGACATGTGCTCTTCCTGTACTGCCTTAATAAACTGACACAAAATACTTCTTGTAAGCCGGCCGGAGTGGCCATGCGGTTCTAGGCGCTACAGTCTGGAGCCGAGCGACCGTTACGGTCGCAGGTTCGAATCCTGCCTCGGGCATGGATGTGTGTGATGTCCTTAGGTTAGTTAGGTTTAATTAGTTCTAAGTTCTAGGCGACTGATGACCTCAGAAGTTAAGTCGCATAGTGTTCAGAGCCATTTGAACCATTTTTGAACTTCTTGTAAAACAAGTATGCTTTTATTCTCTTGTAACACACGATCCCAACCCAAAAATCATCAATATGCAGCTAATAGCAACTGAAGATTGACAACTCAACAACATTAAGGACTTTTCTAGTTTCTAAAAACTTTGTAAACAACGTTTATTAATAGAAAAGACGAGTGATGACCAAGAAAAATCTTTGCTCTAACGCAAAATCTTTGAAGATTAGCTCAAGTCACACTCTTTGGTTTGTTTGTATACCGTAAACCACAGGGGAATCGTTGCCTATAACAAAGTGTGTTACGAATTATTATGAAATTAACATATCTAGCGAACATAAATAACGTATTCCAAAGTGATTTGTGTGCCTTTAGTAAACCTATGGAATCAAATAAGTAATGTCATCAAGTCGACCTTATGATTTTATGATGTAAATAACTCCAGTTATCTCGCCACATCCAGTGCTTACTTATTACAATCTTTTTCTGTCCTGCTACAGCTATGGAAAGACCTCCGACGACGATGACATCTTCAAAAAAAAATGGTTCAAATGGCTCTGAGAACAATGGGACTTAACAGCTATGGTCATCAGTCCCCTAGAACTTTGAACTACTTAAACCTAACTAACCTAAGAACATCACACAACACCCTGTCATCCCGAGGCAGAGGAAATCTCTGACACCGCCGGGAATCGAACCCGGGAACCCGGACGCGGGAAGCGAGAACGCTACCGTACGACCACGAGCTGCGGACGATGG
Organism: Schistocerca americana; assembly: GCF_021461395.2. Classification (NCBI taxonomy): domain Eukaryota; kingdom Metazoa; phylum Arthropoda; class Insecta; order Orthoptera; family Acrididae; genus Schistocerca; species Schistocerca americana. Next base: position 404,143,785 of record NC_060126.1, on the reverse strand, counting down.
CATCTTCCAACAGGATAATTGTCCGTGCCACTAGGCAACAGCGGTTTGATGCGCTTGTCTTGGCTACCACTTTCGCCTGAAGTGAACCCGATAGAACACATCTGGGAAACTACCTGCCGGCAGCTCAGCACCCACAAAATGGAACTGCGTGACGTGTGCATAGGTATCTGGTGGCATATATCTCCAGAAACCTACCAAGGACTGCCGAATCCTTCTCACGGAAAATTGTTGCTGTAGGTTCCGAAAGAGGACCGTGCGACACTATTCAACTAGCCACAATGTTTTTTGCTCATCGGCGCATGAGAGAGAACATCCCCTCCCTCTCCTCCCCCCTCCCCAACAATCGTAACAAACAGAACTTGAGTTTGTTTGCGCCGGTATGTAAAATTAATCAATGAAGACAAGGAGGAGAGATGGTCTGCAATTACTGGTTTGTAAAAGCATTTTACTTAACTACACATAAAATATAGGTTCTACTTGAAATAGCTATGAGATACCTAACAGAATAAAGTAAGGCATTCGTGATTAGAATAAAGCACCATAGCGAAACGTTTAGGCTACTGATACAATATTTCATGCTGCATAAAAAAGCATGCCCTCAAAACTAACCAGTATACAATCACTGTAACGTGGCATTCAAAACATTCAACAGTTGATTAGTCCTGAAAGAACAATGCAGCACTCTTATAAAGAAAAAACGTTCCAAACCGGTCACGACAAGAAACAATAAAATGTGTTAAAGGAAAATCGTCTCGTCAGTGGTTGCTAGCTGTTATAATACAAATACGTAGCCCCCATTAATGTCACACAAAATAGGTTTAAAAAAAATTACACTCTAAAGTCAAACCTGACACCCGTACTCTCAGTACATTCCGCCTTTAAAAATGATCAGTCACATCACAGCAGTTTTTAGTTGATTGACAGGAAGAAGGTAATTTTTAAGTGTTTTTCTATTAATATGTAGAATTCCGAAAGGAAGAAACGGGTTTAGCGGGCCACAACTGTCAGGCATTAGTTCAAGGTGCATTCATTCAAGCGACTTCCTCACATCTTACTAACTAAAAACTGTCACTTTAGTCTTTATATAGGCCTAGTCGACTACAACCTGATCAACAATTCTATTTCACAGGGTTCCACCGCGTGCATCATCTGTCCTTTCATCACCTTATTAGCTCAATATTACTCTTCTATTTTTTTCTGGCTGTTTCTCCGCATCTACTATCATCAGGTCACGTATGTCATGTTCTCGTGGATCTTTGCTACAGCCAGCCCAATGCAATCTCGTCTTCATCACATCGACGATATTCTATTATGGTTCTTAATATTTCCTGATTCGCCATTCTAGCAGATGGTCCGCAATAACAGGTACAAAAGAGTCCAAAAATCCTGTAGGGGCTCTCGTCTTGCTTTCCACAGGTTAGTTGTAAAATTTGGAAAGAATTTCGTTTTCAAAGAAAATGATTACCTTGGATAAGAATATTTCTGTTGCCTGGAGTTTCAGATTAAAGCTACGTCATCTGCACAAGCAAGTCTAATACCTGATACCCCATGAGCTGAATACACCTGGACTTTGATGTTACAAAATGTTTTCTCTAATACGACAAATCAAATAGATGGTGGGCATATTTTCAAAAAGTCGCCCGCTCGTAAATCACTGACAAATTCCTCACTAACAGTGTTGTGATGGTTATAAATGTCAAAGTCACGTAACTAGTCTACAGGAAGGAATACGGTGAACACTAGTGTCAACAACAAATACGACTAACGTTCTCATCCAGAAATGCTGTTCAAATGGCTCTGAGCGCTATGGGACTTAACTTCTAAGGTCATCAGTCCCCTAGAACTTAGAACTACTTAAACCTAACTAACCTAAGGACATCACACACATCCATGCCCGAGGCAGGATTCGAACCTGCGACCGTAGCGGTCGCGCGGTTCCAGACTGTAGCGCCTAGAACCGCTCGGCCACCTCGGCCGGCAGAAAAGCTGTTTGAAGTGCTGCAGCTGCTGTTATGTAACAACTAACGATAAAAGGTGTACCTAAAGTACTACTCGTACATCGCTGGAGACAGTTATGCCGCACCCCGTGACGGGATTCTCGAGCGATGTGACTACAACTCCGTCCTCTAGCCTTTGCTCGGTGTCACAGGCTAACAAACACTGTACTTAGGTCGTCGACCCAATCCAAAACATGTCTTGGAAGCTACACAGCAAGCGAGTAAATTGACCGTGCAGCTAGACCATGAAAATGGCGCTGACAAAAAGGTGCTGTCAGTGCGGTAAAAAAAAGTTTGTGTTAAATACCAAGACAATGTGTTCCCTTCATGGTAGGTACGATCGCTAAATTAAGGAACAAATTCAAGCCAGAAATGGTGGTTAGCAAAGGAAACCCTCTACGCTGATGCTCTCTCTGACGACAACCGTGATTTTTCGCGATAACTGGATTAATAAGCGGACGAGTAATGTGAAATCGGCCAACTCCTTGCATACTGTGCGGCAACACTGTTCGTGCAAACCATGTTGACACTCGGAGCGCGGTGGCAGATGGGAACGACCGCAAAGGCATTTTCCATTTACTGTTCTCCCATCAGCCACTGCGACGCTAACTTTGTCAGCGCGAATAGTACTGATGAACTTGAGATTGGCTTTGCGTTTATTACTATGACTGCGCCAAGCGAGAATCGTGCGTCGCAAAAGTTTCTGCACTGCAGAATGAATCTAAATTTTTTCTGCACTTGTTTTTCATCTCGTTTTGTTTCGCTTTAATTTTTCCAATAATGCACGCATTTGTAAACACTTGTTTTCATTACAAGCTGTATCTAAAAATTTCAGTGAATGGTAACATAAAATAGGGAAAACAAAATATGTTCACTTGTCATCATCAAAGCAATCTCGATTGCCGACAATTCACTATAGGCCACCTTTAAAAAAAGGCTCCTGAAAACTGCATGCCATTTTTTTATCTGATCGAAGCAATGTATGTCACCCGCTTCAGGATGCGCTTCGAAACGGTGACAAAAAACACCTGTTCATTACAAACGTAATGGCTGCCTTTTCTTTGTCATCAGTCTTTTGACTGGTTCGATGCAGTCCGTCGCTAATTCCTCTTTGTTCCAACTTCTACGTGTAGCTGTTACAAGAGTAGTTTTTCGCCTGCATTCAGTTTTGCCTTTGCGTTAACACATTGACCGAGTGGTGAAACGAGAAACATGTGGAATCTGAAGAGCTTTTTCGTGGATTTCCTTTTTCCTAGCTAGTTAATTGTGTGGATTGTAACTACAGCGTGAAACCAAATTACTGTCTGCAGTCCCTCCGCACAACTAAGGACACCCTGGAAAGAACAAAGGCAAATGTGAACAAAATAATAAGCCATCATTCGTAATTTCAACGAATACATGTTTTAAGAGAAATGATTCTGGGGGCTCTTGCCGTACCGAAGCCGTCGTGATTCCTAGACGAGCTTTGATTCCGAAATAGTTCGCGTCGTCGACGAGAGCAAATAAAAGAACACTAAAATCATGTTTATAAGTGAAACAGCTGCTTCCAATGATGTGTGAGTACTGCAGAACCATAAGTATGTTAGCCGTCCAAACACCCCAAACACTGCGGATACTTGCACCTCACTTCAAAATCTCACGAGACATGCACTCACTCTTCTGCTGCGTTTGGAGGCTGAAGGTTTAAAAAGAAAAATTGGTTTGACAGAATAACAACCATTGCCACACACACACACACACACACACACACACACACACACACACACAACCACAACCACGCGCTACCCCATTTGTTGGATAGCACTGCTCGTAGATCCGGTAATGACGAAGTCTTTATACCCTGCTGCGCTCAGGAAATCAAACTTTCACAGAAGGCTTGCCACCTCTGGAGGATATATCGCGTAAAAAATTAAAAACCATACGCACATATCTCCAGTATCTGGCAAAAATGCACACCCATATGTACTTTTTATTTGTAAATGAAATAGGAATCCTAACATTTAACTTCTGGCATTTCTTCATTAGCCGCTAGCCAGTCCTCGTAGCTTACAGATTCACATACAGCAGAAACTGCTCCCATCTATGCTTCACAAATTTCAATCCCAACGTATCCAGCTTTGCCAATGAATCGAATTAATTAGACCTACAACAAAATGAACCACAATTCGCATTCACGTGTTTTCAACACATATTGATAATTAGATATTGATCGATTGGTCGAACTTTCGAGTCGCATCTTATACACTTAATTGTAAATATGCATTTTCCTATGGGCTTCAAACAATGATAATGTACATTCCGCAACGAGCACATCGGATGCTTCATACTGATCGACTAATCACTTTATAAGGCTTTTTAAAGCAAATTTATTCGGCCATATCATATTTTTAAGCCACACCAACGCATTTCAATTATTCTAAGCGTGAGAGAGGAATACCAGAAATGTTTTATATGGATTCTTTCTTCTATTCTTCTGAGGGGTTTTGTGTTGCGTCGGATATGTGACGCACGTCAAATTGCTCCGGATTCCAGCCAGATTACCTTCCATTCGTGCACAGATTTTGAGAAAGGCTGGTATTCAGAGTCGAATGTATTTGTTTGCGCCTGTGGGCTGAACGAGTTTTCCTCTTTAGGCTTTAGTAAATGTGTTATTTTTTCCTAGAGATTGTTTTCTGATTTGTTTGTAGCACGAAAACGTCGTCTTTTCTCTATAATTTATAGCGTGTTGTTCAACACTTTAAAAGCTGAAGACAAAACAACGGATCATTAAACCGTTCATACCTTGCTTCCGCATGAAACAGATTATGTCTCACACACCCCCTCTTGCAACAGGAAAATAAATCGATAGTAGGTCCTGTGGCGTAATATGGAAAGTCTTAATGATATGGAAAGTCTTAAGTATGAAGGTAGATGAGAAGAAACTGTTACTTTTCGGGAAAAAAATCTTTTACCCACTATGAAATACGTATGGCAGGAGAAGAATGAACCAAGAACTTTCTATTAAATGATGCGACCTAACTTTGGCCATAAAATGACGACGAAAATATTTTGATGGGGCAGCCTCAACACATTCCAGCCAATGTCGTGATAGTGTTAAGGCCACAGTGCTTCGCAGAGATTCTAAAAGGAATGGGTGGACGAAGAAGTCTTAAGGACCTACAACAAATTCGTGTCAAGGAACTTCGACGGATAAGTACGTAACCGGACAGCCACTGGAAGAGGACTGAAGTCAGCAAATGATGCACTTCATAGAAAACGCCGTGAATTATTATATAACACTAGCAGAAGCGTACTGATACATCAGTTCATGATAGTTGTGATGTATTGTTTTATAGTTACATCTGATGCAGACTTCTAACAAAGAGGTCGAGTTCCTGAGACTGCACGCCTTTTGGCCAAATTAGATGCAAATATATCCAGCAGTGATAGCTGAAACTGAAACCTAGGCCCTTGCCTCTGGTAAATCTGTATGAACACCGCATACCACATGAAAGCTTCAATGCTCGTTGCCCTCTCTCACATTTCCAGTCTCGACAACTCTTCTCCTGCTGATATCCGCATAGCTTGGAAGCCTTGGAGAAACGGTTGACTAAAGCCGGTTTTACAAGGCAACCTAACAAATTATGGAACGGCCAAACATCGCAGCTATGCGGTGCGCCAACGGTGCTCACAAATACATCAGCACACACTGATTGTGTGCAGCTGTTATGATCCGGCGACGACGATACACTACGTTTATTTTTCTACTAAAAACACAACATCCGTGCACGCCAGTTGTTAATAATACAATCGTGTGACCCTGCTGCTCAAATGAACAACGTGTCGAAGAAATAATTATAAAGTAAAATACTACTATTTTCTGTTCAAAGCGTTTTCGGAACTGTCATATCGTGGTATTACCATAGGGAGGGCTGAATAGGTCTCAATTTGATATCTGTGACTCAACAAAACGTTATTAAATTCGCTCCTATTCCATTTCTACATGACAAGGAGGAATTTAAAGAAGTCCCTAAACTAGAAAAGACAGGCGAACTAATGGATGACTGGACAAGAATTGATGTCGGTCATACAACTCCAGCACGACAGAAACAACAGCAACTAGAAACTTTTAAACATGAAATATATATCAAACTTCCTAACAAATTAAAACTGTTGTGTGGACCTTTGCTTTTTGCACGAAAATGCTCTACCAATTGACACACTCCACTGCAGGGTGAAAAATCATGAAATGTTTATATTTGAATAAATTGGGAGTAACCGCCAATGCATATAATTTATTGACTTTTCTCGTCGTTAAAATCAATGAAATTTAGTAGATTTTGTCTAAAAAACACTATTATCAGCGATGGTTACAAAAATATTTTGACAATCCTAAATTGCATTAATTATTTCAATCCATCATCTGAATTGTTAAAATTATACACAAGTCAACAATACTGGCTAAATTATTATTTTTTTAACTCACACATTTTGCGATGTGTAAAAATGATTCCGAGCTGTTACGTATCATTGAGTCAATGGCATCGGGGTACTCCTCTAGGAGATCTGCAGTACGTCCTCTTTGCAAGTACTTTCAACAGCGGAAACCCGGTTTTAGTCATTCCCATAGCACCGATACGTTGGTCCTATAATGGTATAAAAAATATACCTTCCTGACAGGGGTAAAAAAGTCCGTCCATCGAGACCTTGCCGGAGATTCTCGGTTTTCCAAGAAGCTGTCACATTTGCACATCAGTCGGCCCGGCCCTTTATGAAAACTCAATCAGTACACATCGAGCCTAAAACAGTACGTAAGCTGTAAATTACCCCACTGTTAAAACAAGAGGTGACCTCCTGCTGCAAGTGTATCACCGGTTTCCAAACTGATATGGCCCAAGAGCTGAATCGCTCCTTTCGTGATCTGAAACAATCGGTTTCATCTATTTGCCAGTATAGCAATTTGCACTACCCATGGTTACAACAAAATGCTGTACGTTAACTCTGAAATGATTTATATCTACGTAATATACCCCGAAAGCCACTGCACCGTGTGTGGCGAAGAGCACACACTATAGCAATATCATTTTTACCTCTTCCCGTGCCATTAATGAATGGTGCGCGAAAAGAAGTCTCATTCTTTCCATTCTGTAGGCCTATAAGATCATATTTCTCTAACTTTCTTCTAGTGATCATGATTACAGGCAACTGCGTCCTTTATGGCAAAACGGATATTTGCTGAAAATGTTTAAAAATGAGAAAGAGTGACAACTGATTTGGGAGAGTATTACAACATTGTTTCTGCATCTACTTGAGCTTAGGTTTTCGCCTGGCAACAATGGAGAGTTACAGTTCAGTTAGTAGAACGCGCTTTTTGTGTGCACCAGCAGCCTTATACTTCGGTAATGGCCTGGTCGTTTCCACTCATTAGCCACGCCTCCAACGCTGGTATTCACATCAAACACAACTATACCGCATAGAAAAGACTTTAAGATACATGTGCGCAGATCCATGTTTAGTGTCAAGAAACAGGTCGCCTATCACGGACGGGAAAATTACTAAAAAAAAAATACAAGATACAGTAAAAACGCAAATGTGACAAAATCTAGTAAAAACGCAAATGTGACAAAATCTAGTTAATTGCTATCTTAGCAATCGTTCAGCACTGTGTTATGTGCCATAGTGCTGAATTAATCTCGTTTTTATGGAAGTAAGGATGGTTATAGAAAGAACTCTAGTGGAGCTCTAATTCATTCCTTAATCACTTGTAAGTTACTATCGACGAAATCTTGTTCGTTGGTACGTGCCTCAATGTTTTTTTCTCCATTTTCATTGTCTCGCTGAGTTCACTTTTCTGTCTTATAGTGTGTTTAGATGGAGCATATTTTTTGGTCTTGCTTGGCTTCAATAGCGTTGCCGTCAACACTGCTGCAATGTGGCTGCAATAGACAACACTTATATAGGTACGGGTGGGCAATATTGCTGATGTTGCACGTAGTTGCCGACCTACTGCCGAGAGGTTGGAAGTGTCGTCCACCAAGGGTGGAGAATAACTGGCACTGCCATGGAGGTACGAAAAGGAGGGAGGTGGCAGTAAAGACACGCTGTGCGTTGTTTTGAAGCCGGAGTGGAAAGGGCCTGCCGGCATTTTAAGTAGCCCAAAACTTTAGCAGACTATTGTTTACGACTGCTTCTTGTTCATTACTTCTGTCGGTGCGCGCAACTGTTTTAAATACTAGAATTTATAGATCCTACAAGAATAACATTGTGCCAGGAAAGCAATTTCGATTTCGAACGTTTTTCTATTCTTGAATGCGTATTTGCTCTAGTAATACGACACAAGAGTGACGCCACGGAAGTGACACCGCGGTGAACTATGGCGGGTAGTACGAATGCAGCGAACCAAATGTTTTGGGCTAGTTAAAATGGCGGAACTGTTTGTTACGTAGTGCCACTTCCCTCCCCCCCCCCCCCCCCCTTTTTAACACCTTCATGGGTACCGCAGGGCAATATCTACCTCTGCCGCTGTCTGTGAATGCTTTCCTCTCGCTCTCACCTGTTTCCTACTTCTCTCGCCGACAGCGCTGCAGTCACGTGTCTGAATGAAATATTGTTTCGGTTAGGCATATTTTAGCAGTTGCTTCTTGTTGTGTATAACGATGGAGAAGAAAACAATCGAGAGAACTGCGACCCTTCTTAAGGATTTCAAAAATAATGTATAAAAAATCTGTCTGAAAAACAGTTGGCAAGCTTACGCCGATGAGCTCGGAATCACGCTTCATAAGGCATACAAAAAATTCCGAAGCCTTAAAACCGGCAAAAAAAAAAAAAGTTGTGTAGGAAGACAATAAGCACAGGAGACTGTTTCTCGAGATGTGATTGTAGCAAGAACTGATACTGTACCGGTAAACATTGGTATGTGATGGTAAACAAAATAAAATGTTAATAAAAATTATATTCTTATTTCAAACTTATCTTAATGAAATCTTTCAGTCCTACCAGAACACTGCACACTTCTGGTAGGGGTCATGACGCTTATAGAGGAATAGTGGATTTTAAAGAAGCACTGTATAAAACCTCTGTACTCATAAAAAAAAAAAAAAAAACCAACACTCATGATCGCCAATTGGGTTGTTACTGGTAAACAATCTCTCATATCTGTATTGGTTTTAGCAATTCTAGAACATAATGGTTATAGGGGATATTCGACATTGTGTTTCGACATACTATTAAAATTCTGCAACAGGTACTTGTAGTTCCAGCATAAGTTCACTAGTTAAATTTTCTCGAACATTCTGCTTACATAAAAAGAACGAGCCACTAAGGGCGATTTCTCTTGTTCTTTCTAATCATTCCCTGTGTGATGTAAAAGCAGCACAACATACTCACTTTCACTAATTTGCAGTGGCCACAATGTTGACGGACAACGTCGTTGGAATATATTGTCGGGAATCGTGCAAATTTTATGGCTCATGTAAGTATACCTTTACTGGACACTTGGTAAGTTGTCCTTGCATTTCTTATGGCACAACTTAAAATGTCAGGAGAGCTGTCGTAAAACTTTCCGACAGATTAGAAATGTATGCCGGACTGGGACTCGAACCCGGAACCTTGCCTTTCGCGGGCAATGCTCTTACCCACTGAGCCATCCAGCCATCTTTGACAGCTTCAATCTGTCAGCGTCCTTCTACTACTTCTAAACTTCTCAAAAATTTGGCGTAGCTGTGTGTACAATATGCCCTCCTGCTATTCTGTACAATTCCTCATTTTCTCTCCACCACATGTAGGCCTACATCATTTACTACGAAATCAAATTGTAAATGACCAATGCCAAATCTAGTCAACAAACTATGGAATTACTTACATGCTATCAGATTCTTATTCTTGGAAACAGAGGCCATTTTCTGATAAAAATTATAAAATAATTTTCCTTCTTTTGAACGGTAAATTTCTGGTATTCCACACCAATTTTGGTCAGAACTGTATCAAGATTTCAGTAAATAATTATGACAAAAGTATGCAATGGTGATGAAACATTATATCTTAAAGGTTGCATTGGATCTACATAAAAAGATGCGAGTTCCCAAAGCTTGCAGCACGACACAACCAAAGATGATCAAAAGGAGATTACAAAACAAAACTCGATAGTAACAGCAATACTAAAATACCCGCTCTGTAAACAGCAGTCAGATCGAGAAGTAAAGGAAGTGTTCTTCAAAAGTTTGCTGCTTGTATGACGCTGTCGCACTGGACATGATTCTATGCTGCCCACGTGTGAAATGTAAACCTACCTGCTCGTACATCATCAGTATATAGCCAAGACTTTCGCTGAAAAACTCCACAATTTCAACTTGTTATAAAGGCGGCAAACAGAAGTGTAGTTACCTGAATTCACTTCGTAATAATCTGACTCCCATACCTCCGTGCACGTGCTGTGTGCTTCCATGTGAATTTCCCGTGGATTGGCGGCTTCTGGTCCAGCTGGCCTCCGCCTATTTTTGATATTAGGAAGAATATCCTACCCTTTGCTAACACATTGGTCCTTTACTTTGTGCAGCAGTTGGAAGGATACGGTGGTTACCCTTTCCAACACACGTGATACAATAATTTGCTCTCGCATACTCCCTTTATCTAATTATTTATCTCCATCTCAGTTTTATGCCAAGATCTTGTCTTTTATTGACCTCAAACTGGCAACAATGTTCTTGCTGTCTGGCCGTGCATCATTTTCGGCACAATACTGTAGCATTTAACACTTTCACCACATTTATAGAACACAGAAACGATGAAATAGGTGAAAACATCTGCTAGCGACGTGCTCATATTGCACAAAGAAACATCACTTAGGGGCGTCTGGGTGTTACACTTAGCCTGTAGGAGAAGTAGTCATGAGATTTTAATTAACACTGCGAAAAAATAAATTTATGTCTGTTTGTTTGTTGTCTGCCATCCTGAAACGCACCAAAATTTCGCTAGCTTGTGAATCGGGTCATGAGTTTCAAAATATGTTTTGACATAAAAAGGAAATTTAATTCTCAATTTTTGCTGAAGAAGATTGTGATTTGAAAGTCTTATATCTTTCTCCTGAAATAAAGATGACTTCAGGAGATATAACACAACAATATTTTCGTAGCATGTGTAGAACATATTTTCTTTATTTTGTCACACTGGCACATATTTGAAAATCTAATAAACTTTCTGACGAGATGTTTAAAAAGAAGATAGTTCTGATAACTAATTTGATTCAAGCAACAAAAAGTACATTTGTTTAATAAATGGCAAGGAATTGGAGCATTAATCTCACTGTATCTTGAATTTATCTATTATAACATTTTTTATTAACAGACAATTAATAATTTTTTTCATTCGTGTAAAAGGATAAAGTTTCAATTAAATACTTTTATCTGTTATTGATGAATACGAATAAAAAATTTTATCTGTATTTTGCTCTCGCACAGTGCAACCATGTGTGGGCCACTCAATGGGCCAAGCTCCAACAGGGTTCTACAGTGTAGCATGCCGCTCTAGGAGCCAAAACAAAATGTTGCAACCCATTGATAATGTGGAGTGGAATGTCGAAATTTGTTTTTGACAGCGGTGGAAATGTATTATGGCCAAAGCGGATAGCTAAAGAAGTCACCTGGTTTGGTCTGACACAGCTGTAACATTTTCGCTGTTGCCAAAAATGAATTACCACACAGCACTGCACTTTATCAATAGTTGTTTTGACCATAATGTATTTTAAAAACAAAGCACTTCCAATCAATGGTATCTGTATATAATATGAAAGAAATGTCATTATTTCCTTTATCAATGGGCTGTCTCATTTCATTTTGGCTACTATGGCAGCGTGATATGGTAATGTGGCATGGGGATTTCAGTATGTATCAGGACTGCAGACACCTGCCTGAAGAATAAACAAAAAATTCTGTTGCCTTTTAGCAGTGTCAGTGATACATATGGGACATGAGATGCCAGACTAACCTATGGTTCTTGAAGAGGAATAAGAGATGTTTCAGTAGCTGCCGCGCCTCGTAACATTAGCCAAAACGGCACTGCTATGCTAGTACTGTGAATGGCTGAAAGCAGGGGAACTATAGCCATTATTTTTCCCGCAGGCATGCATGTCTACTGTACAGTTGAATGATGACAGCATCCTATTGGGAAAAATATTCTGGAGGTAAAATAGTTCCCCTTTTCGGATCTCTGTGCAAAGATTACTCAGGAGAATGTCATCAACAGGAAAAACAAAACTGGTAGTGTAAGGGTCAGTGTGTGGCAAGCTACCTCCTTCGATAAGGTAGGTAGGCAAGCAAATTTAAAAAGGGAACTGCATATGTTGAACTTAGATAAAGTGGGAATTAGTGGAGTGTGGCAGCAGGAAGAACCAGACTCTTCCTCAGGTGAGTACAGAGTTACAAGTACAAAATCAAATATGGATGACGCAAGAGTACGTCTAATAATGAATAAGAAAATAGGAATGTAGGAAAGTTATACACTATGAAAGCCAAAACAGACACAAAGCCAAAATCCACAACAGTAGTACAAGTTGATATGCTAACTCCGCAGATGATAGAGAGATTGAAAGTACATACAATGACATAAAAGAATTTATTTGGATAGTGAAGGGATATGAAAATTTAATTGTAATGGGGGACTGCAATTCAATAGTAGCATAAGACACAGAAGTAAAAATAATAGGTGAATATTGGCTGTAGGTAAGGAATGAAAGGGGAATCCCCTGGTAGAAATTTAGACAGAGCGTAATGTGATCACTGCTAACATTTGATTTAAGAATTGTGTGATAAGGTTGTATAAATGGAATAGACCTGGAGACATTGAAAATATTATGATAAGACAAAGATTTGGGAACCAGATTTTAAACTTTAAGATATTTCCGAGGGCAGATGAGGGCTCTTACCATAATTTATTGGTCTGCAGATTAAAACTAAAGAAATTGCAAAAAGGTAGGAAATTAAGAATATGGACTTCGATAAATTGAAAGGAACAGAGGTTGGTAAGAGTTTCAGAAGGAGCATTAGATAACGATTAACAGGAACAAGGAAAGGCGTACAAGAGATTGTGAATGGGTGGCTTTGATGTGACGTAATAAAGGCAGCTGAGGATCAAATTAGTGAGAAAGATAAGGCTAGCAGAAATTATTCAATAACACCAGAGGTATTAAATTTAATTGATAAAGGGACAAAATATAAAAATACAGTAAAAGAAGCAAACAAAAAGGAATAGAGACATCTAAACAAAACAAACTGACAAATTGCAAAATGGCTAGGCAGAAATACATAAGGACAAATGCAAGGCTGTAGAGGCACGCATAACTAGGGAAAGAAAATAGATGCCACCTATAGAAAATTAGAAAGACTTTTGGAGCAAAGGGAAGGGCCTGTATGAATAGCAAGAGCTCATATGGCAAGCCAGTAATAAGTAAAAAAGGGAACGTTGAAGGATGGAAGGAATATATAGAGCAGCTCTACAAGCGAAATGAACCTGATGGCTATATTATAAAAAGAGAACATTTAGTAGGACAACATGAAATGAGACACACGAAACTGCAAGAAGAATTTGATGGACCACTGAAAGACCTACGTGAAAACAAGCCCTCTAGAGTACATAAAATTTCCATGGGAATTGTTGGTATCCTTTGGAGAGCCATCCATGATAAAACTATTCTATCTGGTGTGCAAGATACATCAACAGATGAAATATAACCACACTTCAAGAATGTGGTATTCCAATTCCAAAGAAGGTAGGTGCTGACAGGAATGAATCCTGACAAACCATCAGTTTAACGAGACAGCAAAAATATCCAATCGCTGATAATATAATGTAAATGGATAGACAGAAAAAACCTAGTCACCAAACAACAGCAGGAGAACACACACAAAGAAGGATTTAACTTTTACAAGCTTTCAGAGCCAGTGGCTCCTCCTCCTGCAGAGCAGTTGAAGGGGAAGGAAGAGGGGTGAAGGAAAAGGACTGGAGAGGTTTAGGGAAAGGGATACAGTTAAGAAAAGTCACCCAGAACCCCCGATAAGGGTAGATTTACCGGACGGGATGAAAAGAAAAGAAAGTCTCCCCTGCTCTGTGGATAGGGCATATCCTGAGGCATTAAGGAAATGTCAATCTGATTATGGACACAAGTGTGGGGGATAAAAGTTGTACGGAAAACCAGGTGATGAACACAGCAAGCAGACTGAAGTAGTTATTAAGAGATGAAGAGACTTGCGCAGTATAGACAAGGATGGAGAACTGCATTACATCAGTCTTCATAGTGCAGACAACCACCACCACAACAACAACAATAATTAAAAATTTATGATTACCTGTCACAGGCTGGTCAACTTTCATGTAGACCTCTCTATAACCCCTACATGCCTACTAGGTAGGTATACCTAGAGCTGGTTTAAGTCTGAAGTGAGAACTTCAGTTGTCAAAGGGAGAGGGGTGACCAAGTGCACAATAAGAATACAAGATGCATCATAATTAATGGCACAAACTGACAGGGTGAAAGTATATGATAACTGAAGCAAAAACATTCCCGCTAACATGGGTCCACAAATGAGCCGTATGCAGGATAATTGCAAATGTGTATCTACGAGCCACCAGTAACTTTGGCATCAAATGTTGTCATAGATAGTGTAAATGTCAATTTATCCACTAAGTTTCCATTTAATTGTGATCAAATTTCACTCAAGATCAACCATAAGAAGAAAATCAATACCACTTCAGTAAGTTATATGTGGTAAACAGAGTTTTCCAAAACTCAGGAATGACTGTTTGGACTGTCAATTTCAGCCACTGAAAGAAAATACGTCTAACTCAATAGATCTAATTTCTATTTTCCAAGAGACTGCTAAGTTAAAGGTTAGAAAAATTTCGATCTCATGTTTTTATCGAAGGGAAAAAACTGTCAATATGTATACCAAACCACAGTAGAAATTAATCAAGACTTTATTAACAGAAACATTTTTCTTTCTTATCACACACAAATTTCCTTTTGAATTAAAGTACATAACAATTTGACTATATTTATCAATTTTCAATTACTTTCATAGAAAATTTCCTAAAATTTGCCTATGTACTCTTGAATTTTCTTAGCATTTAACATACAACTAGTGCATTTAAACGATGTCTTATGTTTAGCATGTTATAATAAAAAGAGATATTTTTTTATACTTCTGTTTCACATTTTCTGATACAAAGTAAAATAATTTGTAAATCATAGAATTAAATTGTTCCGATTATTAAAATAAAATCAAAATTTGTATTTTCATTTTTTCGACTCAGTTTGATACACATTTTACTGAGGCTAGAAAAATAAAACAGGTGTAGTTCTTTCTACAGTCATTAAAATCCTTTAAAGGTCCTAGAAATTGTCCTAAATGTGAATGAATTTTTATCAGAATAAGTTTCAGAAATTCATTTATTGTACAGTGAAATGTCTGTGTAGTAATTTCTCAAACAAAACTATCGCCCTACTTACACGACCACTAGAATAGATATCTTTTTCGGGATCCTGCCAAAAGCCAGATGAAAGGCAACTAATGTCTCGAAGCGGGACGGTGGGAGGGAAAGGGGGGGGAGGTATGTCTACGTCGCTTGCGTGGAAAAATGTTATTAAACAATTCCTTGATATACCATTTTCGTCGTCTAGTTGTTCGTTAACGCCTTATGTCCCCTATGCAACACGGGCGTTACTCGGCAAATAAATAAGAGAACGACTAGACTGCAGAACCCTCTATGGCAGCTTTTTTACTGAGTAATTCAATAAAATCTTTTAGGGTAGGTTGCGTCATTATGAAACACTGAAACTAACTATAAAACCGTCGTTTTGACCGACTTAAGTTAGTCGCGCTGAAGAGAATCGCTGCAAAGTCGGTCGAAACATCGGCTTTAGGTCTACCCTCACGGTAACTAGTTTGTGTGTTGTGAAAAACGAGGTTTTTGACGCTCGTGCTTTTGAAATTGAGCAGTGAAGTTTCATTTCCTTTTATATCATTGACGCATCGAATTTTTCGATGAGCACCTTCAGAAGTATTACAAAACAGACGCAATTCAACTTCTGGCGACTGCCTCAAACGACTTACAATGTTTTCTTCGTTCACATTCCACTAGGAATGGTTGTCATTTACGCTTACCTCATGTTTAATCTTATCTGTGATAAGTAATTCTCAGTTACAAATGTTATTAACAACCCAACGGTTCAAGGACGATGTTACAGCCATACATCCAAGGCAGATGCGCACGGAGACTGAAACCTGTAAGGCTCAACTGCGAACGAAATCGTAAACACTGGTTTACAAATTCGAACATTTCCTTCGCTGTTATCACTGCGCAAACGCAAACAACAGACGGGTTTTTCTTGTGACTGCAGTAGAATATTACAAATATGACAAAACTGTCGCAAGTTGAAATGCTGCCTACGCATTGCCTGGTGACGAAAATGTGCAAAGTGTTCAAGGAAACAAGCTCTGCTTTGACGAAGAACTTTTCCAGCCACGCCAGAGAGAGAGAGAGAGAGAGAGAGAGAGAGAGAGCGGCTAGCGATGCGCGCGGTTGCCATATCTCCGTGGGAAGTTGGAGGGTGGGGAGGAGAGGGGAGTCACTGACCTTCGGGCGTCCCCTCCCACTCCTACTACTTGGCCGCAAACTCAACGGACAAGCCTGCCTGGCTCTGTGAGTGTGTGTCCCACTTGCGTGCCTTCGTCGAACGGGCAAAGCGGAGTTCACGACCGCCACAACGTCGTTAGTGCCCGTGGCGCAAACGCCGCTCGCTCGTCTGCTGCCCGTGATGAAGGGAAGACCACCCGCTGGCGAAAGGGCTGCCGATCGAAGCTTTCCCGATAACCATTTAAAGTAAATGCCGGAAGCAATCGCGTGCCGAGAACTCGAACGACTGTTTGAGCTTCTAAAGATTCCAACATTTGCGTAGAAATCACATGGGCCTCAGGGCATTGTAAAATCTCCGCTGACAGTATCTTTGTCGAGGCCTTTGTTCCGAATATCTTTATACAAAAAATACCCTTCTTTCGACGATAAAAACATTACGAACCACTAAAATGTGAAAGTTCTGTTACAAACTGTGATTTCTTTAAAAAGGATGGAATATGTAGTAGTAAAATTATGTACAGCATCCCCACTGACAATAAGTTTAACACAAAGCAATGGCACAATGTGCATAACACAGAAAAGCACATAATACTAAGGTTTTCACACTGACAATGCCATGAGGATCACCATGAGATAACAAATACCACTGCTGTGGATAGACAGTGACTTCAGTATATGCAGAGACTGTTGTTAGCAATCCTAAAACAGCCACAGGAAAGCACATCAAAACAATGAGCATGTCAAAAGTGTGGCTTGCCGATGGTACATCAAGTGTGTTCCAATATAAAACAAGTTTTTATATAAGGCACATTCAAATTATTATTTTGACGTGAAATATGCACCATGGTGTGGCATTCTAACATTGCCTTTTGTTAGAGATTAATACAAAACTGAAAAGCTGCACAGAAATAAAACCATTATGGGTTCTACTTGAATCAAATCACATTAGTGACAGAAATTCACTAATGTTTTGATTAGAAAGAAATTGTCACTGAGATCTGGACAGGCAGAAATAATTAACGATACACTATTGACATGTTCTGAGACATCGAGGGATCACCAATTTAGTATTGGAGGGAGACCAAGAGATGGATACACTAAGCAGATTCAGAAGGATGTAGGCTGCAGTAGGTACTGGGAGATGAGGAAGCTTGCACAGGATAGAGTAGCATGGAGAGCTGCATCAAACCAGTCTCAGGACTGAAGACCACAACAACAACAACAACAACAACAATGAAGCAAATCACACTACTAAAGTCAATCATTAAAATTGTTCTTGGAGTGGAGGATTATAGTAGCTGTAACGCAGATGGTTGTTTATCATATAGCTTAATTTAATTACCCCATTATTCCACCATGACATAAAAAAACACCTCTGTAAATAAAGAAACAATCATATGACAAAAAAAAACAGGCAAACCCCCCCCCCCCTCCCCTCTTCCACAAAAAATATCTAGATCACAGTACAAGCATAAAGATGATGAAAACCCATGTTAATTGAATTCATGGTTTGTTTATAGCTATTATGATAAGCTGCAACTCTACAAGAACACATATTTTGCTTGGAAAGGTCTTTGACAGCAGCCCTTCTTAGATACAATCTATATTACATCACTTAATGCATAAAAAGAGCCACCTGGATCCCCAGTTGCAGGTTGCCTACCTAACAGTCTTCAGGGGAAACAAAAATTTAATTTTCAATATTTCATATAATTACTGACCAAATTTAAAGAGCTGTCATAATCTAACCATTAAGAGGCATAATCTTACCCTACAGGTTTAACACAATACATCAAGTATTAAAGTTGGGAACTGTGTATATGTCTTAAGCAAGACTAAGTCACAGCACACAAATTAGCCAGACTACAATCATCCAGTATTTAAGAATGAGAGCACTTAATGACTTCCACCTGACTTTACATACACCTTCAAATCTTTTCAAATTTTTTTCTCAACAGATATACATCTCTCTCAACATCACACACAAAACAACAAAAAGAAAATGTTTATTGCTTACTACATTTTCATTGACACAGTAAAACTTCAGCATGATGCATGACATTTTAATTCACAACTTCTTTACTATTAACTTCACTCACAATATTTTTTTGCAGGCAGAACCCACTTATACCACTGTACATACCTGCAAAATTGTATGTAATTGACCACTGACCATTGAAAAGAGTTGGGCTACATTTATTACATGATCTTTCTCAATGTAGATTATGTAACAAAACATAAAGACAAGGCAACATACTGCAGCTTTGTGGAGATCTAAGGTGGTAAACAACGCACTGCTAAGCCTCACACATCCATCTTGACAAGATGAAGACATATTCTCCTCCTTACTAGCTACAACTGAATGAATAATATAATTTATTTTCCTTGCCCATCCTGAAATCTTGCAACATACCTTTCCATAATCAATAGTATTAGAGTAACGAGACTGTACTACAGCTAGATGAAATGACAAGGCCTGGAGTCATGGCAGGTTTCCAAGAAATTGAATTGTTAATTTAGCCTGTCAACATCACATTGTATACTTCATGTAAAATACAACACTACACTGAAAAACTGGAGAAAAAATTGTAAAGCTGACACTGTACAAATTAAGTGAAGATGGGGACTGGGAGAAAGTGGGTGGTGTCTTGCAGTCCTCATTATTGCAACACCTATCCAACACAAATGATTATGATCTCATTTTGATTCACATAGATGCTCTTATTTATTGCAAATTGTAGGTTTACTTCATTTTTTGTCATATTTCTCTACATTTCTCTATTCTGCACATCTTCTCTTAACCAATTCAACAAAATGTTTGTTTTCACACTATTTTGCTACGACCTAATGGTCTACAGATTCTCTTCCTCCTTTATCATTGTAAACAATGCCTAATCACATTGAAAACCTTTACCACACAAGTTATTGCAGAGAATACACCATGAGCCTGCACGATGTCCCATTCCAGTATATTTTTCAAGGAATCCTAATTGTATTTTATGCTTCTGCTAGAAGCTAAATGTGGACACACAGAATGTGTAATTTCAAAACACTTATGCTATTTATGAAATTTTACATACACTTCAACCACAATATAATTTTATGCAGAATAATTACTTGGGAGTATATGAAGTTTCTTAAGCTCACTTAAAGGGACAATGTATAAGTAAGGCTTTCTGTGGCTCACCCTCGTGTCGATACGCAGAGGTTGCTGCACGTCCGGCTTAGCCTCTCCGAGCCGCATTCTCTTGTACGGTGGACCGACATCGTAATGGACAGTGGGTGCAGATGCCACCAAGGGCATCGCTTCACGCACCTGGTCGGTCCTAAAGGAAATGGGCTACATGTATAACATTGCTGCAGAACATTGCAACTGTGATATTATAAAAATGTTGGTTACAATGACACTGTTTAATTCTGACTTAAGGGTAAATGTTATTTATAAAAATATGACTACACATAACCATCAAAGACCTAATACGAGCTTTTAACCTGGCAAAACTGCTGATGTGGTGTATTTATAAAATTGTGAAAACAGTATAGAGACAGGTTTGTGCAGTGGACAGGCTCCTATGGGTGAATGATCACTTAAGAGCTACAGTAGCAACAGTGCTTCGCACAATTTTAATGTATTTCAGAGCTTCTCATCTTTAGCATTAGTTTTGGCAACTGACTTTACTCAAAAAGCTCAGGTCATTAGATGAATCCTCCAGGCACTTGAATGTGATTTGCAGAGTATCCATGTAGATGTAGAAGCAACGGCTTCAAAAAGTGCTTCTTGGGTAGTGACACAAAAAACGTGCTCATATGTTCACTAACTGAATGTCAAAATGTGTGTGTGTGTGTGTGTGTGTGTGTGTGTGTGTGTGTGTGTGTGTGTGACCAAACTGCAGAGGTCATCGGTCCTTAGACTTACACACTACTTAACTAACCTATGCTAAGAACAACACACACACACACGCCCGAGGGAGGATTCGAACCTATGGCGGGAGGGACCGCGCAGTCAGTGACATGGTGCCCCTAACCACGCGGCCACTCCACGTGGCAACTGAATGTCCCAGTGCTACAAATTTAGTTCCTATGTATACTTATTAGCATGTAATGCAACAGCTGGTTTCAGTAAACAGATGTATAACAGCACAGAGTGTGTCTTACTGAAGCAAAAGGAATAAGGGAGGGAAATAAAGGGATTAAACACACGAGTCCTACACCTCTCTCTACAGTATTGTGTTATGTTGCATTGTACATACAGGTAAATAATTTTACTACTTATGAGAGTCATGTGACCCTTCCCAAAGAAAGTCCCCATTTAGATACAACAACATTAAGGAACAGAAGTTCTAAGTTATTGTGCTTTTACTTTCAGAGGCACTTGGGTGTATGATGGAAGGGGTTATAATTAATAGTTGTTCTGTAAACAAAATTAGACAAATAAAAAGAAGATGGTCTGATGTTTCATAAAATTAAATCCACATTTAACAACAATACTGTTGTGAATTTTATAGCACATTATAATGTTGTGCTGTTACAGTCACTGTCACAGGAGTGAAAAATGACTCTCTACACATGATGCACTTACAGGCAAAGATCAGTTCACTCGTACTCTAGAATTACAAAAAGAAAAGGCAACTAATTTCTTTAACTGATGCTAATGATATTTATTTATAAATTCCTACCGAACCATCATTGTAGGAATGGTCTGCTTTAAAATCATAACGTGATCTCCTAGCATGAGTGCAGAACAGCTATGAAAAGAAACTTACTGAGAGATTCAGCTGGGAATAAAACAGTGTGAATTAATGACTGGCAGAATGAATACCACACGGCATAAAAAGCTTAATTTTAATTACAGAAAATACATACTTATTTATTAATTGCTCACGCATACTAGCTTCTGTCTAGCACACAATGATAAAAAACAGTGACCATCAAATGATTGTTTTGAGTGCTAATGGTGGCCATAGTATGAAAATAATCTGTGATGGGAGTGGTACGAAACAATCCTTTAGTTCCAAAAGGTAGAGAAACAATTCTTTTCCATTTGTGCGTTAATTTGCTTATCTCTTGTTGGCTGTCTAGAGGCTGCATGCCTTGCTGATGACAAAAATATCAACCAAGAGTTTACATTTAAAGTCGATAGCTAAGATTATAGCTGAAAACGTTCACAATTGGCACATTGTTGCAAACTGATGAAGGATCAGTTTTACAAAAATTTTTATAATGATCTTGACACAGATAATGATGTCCTGCACCAAAATAACAATTCTTAATCATGCACTCAATGAGATCCAATGTGTAAAATCCCTTTACGCTCAGATTGATAACATAAAGAAGTACAGTTTAAACAGTAATAAGCTGATCAAGAAACTCTGCTTACATTAGTAGCATATTTTGTAGTTAGAAGTAGGTCTCATTGAGAAGGTCTAATGACAAAATACTACCAAATTTTGCATAATTTCACGCCCTATTGCGCTACGGAATTATCTTCTAGAGAAAAATAGTTGAAGTAAATTAAGTTTTCACACTAGAAAACTGAGTAATAAGAATAGTGTGTACAGTAGATAACCACACTGCTTGTGAAGCCCTTTTCATATACCTTGGTATTCTTACACTCACTTCCCTGTATATTTACTTCCCAATACTGTTTGTGGCTAGTGATGAAAACCAATTTCAAATGAATTACCATTTACACAACCACAGTACAATTAACAACAACAATATCCATACAGACACTCTTCATGCATAGAGTTCTGAGTGGAGTTCTCTGTTCTGGTACAGTCAGTTGTTTAACAAGCACAACTGTAATGCAAGGAAAGAAGGGTACATATTTGAAGACTGTATTTTGTAGGTGCAGTTACAAATGACAATGGAGGGATGAATGAATAGATACATGACTGGAAGTACAGTCAGAAGCTGACAAGCAGGTACTTACAATTCTTTTATTTCATTCTTCTGTAATGTAAAACACAGCAACAGTGAGGTATAAATCGTCAGTGAAACACGAAATCTGATTAAATTGGCAAAATTCGTGCACACGGCCTACAGGCTGGTAGAAATATTTTTCCACAGAAGATTGGTACATGTCGCTTACCTCAAAAGAATAAATGGTGGCATTAGGGAAGAGTGAGACAGGCTTCGGACAATATTTATCAACCCAAATAAATTTCTGAATGATAAATGTTTGGGAAAAGATAGCTTACATTTTAAGAGGTTAGGCTCTATGAACTTCAGTAAAATGTTTATCAACACGTAAAAATCCTAAAATCAAGGGAAACTGGGAGTGACAGATCAAAGGTACAAACTGAAAATAAAAAATATAAATGTCTAAGAAAGGACACCTATCAAATAACTGTAAACAACAAAAATGCTCTAGTGATGCAGTGGAATATCAGAGACTTAAAAGCAGAAAATATCCTAATCTGCAGTCTTGTAGAGTCTGCAATATGTTATGAAGTAAAAGAAAATTTTAATTATTTAAATGAAAATGTTGTGTTTGAGCATTGCTTTGTAGTTATGTGATCTGAATAGAATGGTGCCGCGCGGGATTAGCCGAGCAGTCTAAGGCGCTGCAGTCATGGACTGTGTGGCTGGTCCCGGCGGAGGTTCGCGTCCTCCGTCAGGTGTGTGTGTGTGTGTGTGTGTGTGTGTGTGTGTGTGTGTTTGTCCTTAGGATAATTTAGGTTAATTAGTGTGTATGTTTAGGGACTAATGACCTTAGCAGTTAAGTCCCATAACATTTCACACACATACATACAATAGAGTGGTTATATCAGTCTACAGAATTCCTGTCTGCACTGTAACAAAAGTTTTCTTAGCTAAATTCCAGTGTCTCTTGGAAATATTTTAAAAGAAAGTAAGAAAAAAACTGTGATTGCAGCAGGCTTAAGCATAAACGGATATTGCAGTGGCTGTGTTATTCACATTGGGCTACAATCATACAGATATCTTGATTTTGTTATCCATGTTAAATGTTATGAAGCTATATTCTGAACAGTTGAACTGACTGCTAAAAAAGGGCATGCATTCATCCTCCAACACAGAAACATGACAAAGCAGTGTGACCAGTTGTTCAGTCAGAGTTAGGAGCTAAAGTCAAAACTCAAGAGATACAGAAAATTAGATTTGAAGCGGAAATTATACTAAGTCCTGTTCAAATGTCCAATGGTTTCAATCAATTTTTCTTAAATGTAGCCAAGATCAGATGTAGATACGGCAGCCCATCAAGAAAAGGCAAATTTCCTAAGCTTTGAACACAAAGTGAACTCACATTTTAAGCAATTTGAAAAAAAAGTCATGCAATCAGATATGGAAAATGAAATATTGTCTTCAAACAACAAAATCTCATCTGGGTGGGATGAAATACCCACATCTGTAACAACTAGGATGTATCGCATCAATTCACTACCTCTATCAGTTACAATAAACCAATCTTTAGAGCAGGGATGTTTCCCAAATAAAGTTAAATACGCTGAGATAAAACCTTAAGCCATGGCATGTGATATTTTCGGTTCTTATATCAATTTTATATATGGCATGAGCCACTCAGCTTCACCTATTGTAATTCACGACCATACGATGTAACACGTGATGACGCATACCTCACAAATATTTTCTACAATTAATATTTTGTTGTGTCTGTAAAAATAGTTTGTAACCATTTATAAACATTTTAGGGCCAACTGAAGAATATATTTTTATAAATATCGAAACCTACATCAAGGGCTAAATAAACCTTTGGTTTGCAACTGGCTGCCTGATATTTCAAGCTCTTCAAATATATATAGTTGCTGAATCACAGTCGTGTTTAAGATTTTGAGGTAAAATCATTATTTAAAAAGGGGTCAACAGAAGATATGAGTAACTACCACCCTCTCTCTGGTCTTCTCTAAAATGTTTGAAAATACTGCGGGAAAACAAATTCAACACTTTCTTACTATAAAAACCAGTTTGGACTCAAATAGTGAAAAAGCACTGTAAAAACCATCAGTTAGTTTACTCAAAAGATATGCTCCTCATTAGGTACAGGTAAAAAGGCACATAAATATACAGTGATCTGACAAAAGCATCTGATTCAGTGAACCACTCATTACTTCTGCACGAATTACAGAATCAGGGCACTGCTTTAGAATGGTTCAACTCTTATTTAACACATGGGAAACAAAAAGTATTCTTAACTACACATTCAAGAAATCCCCCCTCAAACTGGAAACCTATTTCCCAAGGAGTCCCAGAAGGTTCGACATTGGGTTCCTATCTGTTCTTTCCAGTCCCCACCTCCCCACCCCACCAATATATGAATGACCTACCATTTGCTACTGAGATTCGTTCAATTTTATCTGCTGATGATACATCAATTCTAATTGAAAATAAAGTGCCTGAAATAATACCAGAAAGTGTTCAAAATGCTTCATAAAAACTTAAATGTTGTTTCCATCAAAATGGACTAAAACTATATGTAACTAAAACCAAAATGATGCAATGTGAAACTAACAGAGTGAAATACAGATAACTTGAAATCTTGGGAAAAATTTAATTTGGAATGCACAATTTGCTGCAAACATAGACACCAACCAGAAATGTAGTTTATCACTGCTAGTTTGAGTCAGTTAATTTGTTATGGCATAATCTTCTGGGCAAATAACAAATGAAAATAATTTGGCACATGTCTGTTGCCAAACAATGGGAATCCTGTCTAACACTGTTACAGTATGTAAAAATACTGTCCATTCCCTCTTTGTTGGTTGGTTTATTATTATTATTATTATTATTATTATTATTTATTACAAAAACCAGCATTCACTTGACGCTTTCTGTTCCACCACAGCTACAGTAATCGCAACGGAGACAATTTTAAACTTCCAACTAGTCGTTCTAAATTCTATAACAAACATCAGAGTATATGGGGTTAAAAATTTAAATAACATAAATGGCAGTAATATATTTAACATGGAGCTGAAAAGTTTCTTCTTTACTCTTCGTAAAGTGCAATTACTCTACTGAAGAATTCACAGAGGACAGTTCTGCAATTCGAACAAAAGAATCATTTATTTCTTTGTATACTGAAAACTGCAATATATTTTTCTGTAGTTGTATTTCAGATATGTATATAAAACAATTTAAACTTTTCATTTGTCTTAAAATGTTCTTATTGTAAGACTTGACGTGTCTCCTATACATAAATCAAATGATCTGAAAATGCTATGCACCAAGATGAAATGATCACATTTCACATTTATCCTTATCAAATAATTCATCACATTTCACATTTATCCTTATCAAATAATTCATAGTTGAAATAACTGACTCTGCATTGCAAATCCATGTAGACTATGTGACAGTTTTTTTTAAAAAAAAAACTTACACTGTTCACTGTGTAACCACAATTCTCCTTGCCCACAGAACACGTGCTATGAACCAGCTGCAACCAAAGTGATGGTTATTGTGGCTTACGATATCAATGGGTTAATTATGCATCATACTGTGCCACTGGGACAAACTGTCGATGCAGACTACTACCGCTATTTTTTGTGATAATACCTTCATCCTGCACTAAGAAGAAAGTGACGGCACCTTCTGGCACCGCATGCTATCATACTTCAAGGAAATGCACAGTGCAAACCCCATGCAAGATCTGCTTACATGGGGGTGGGAGGTACTGGGAGATCCACCATACTCACCTTGTATACGAGTCCATGTTCACCAAAATTAAGGAAACTATTTGTAGCAGACACTACAACACAATAGAACACATTCTCCATGCCACAGGGCAGTCCTTGCAAGACACCGACAGAGTAGGACGTGCTGACTGTGAACGACGGCTTCCATGTGTATAGGGGAGAGGTGATCAAGATAACATCTGTCAATAAAGTCTGGTATGCATTATAACAGAGTTTCCACTACTTTTTATCCAACTCACGTGCCAACGACTACCACATTTCAGTAACAATGGGATTCAAATGAGGACAACTAAGTCAAATAGTTACTGCTTCTGTCAATTAAATATTTTTCTGGAGGGCAATACTTATTCACTTATAGGTTAATACTGCATTATATGAGTATGAAAAGCATAAACATAGTGTGCGGTAATATTTCTTCTCAGCTTGATGTGCATGGTTTATTAAATACAGATGTGCCAAAGACAGAAATGTGTGTGTTGGGAGTGGGTTGAGAGTAATTGTTTGTCTTCTCTGGACAATATACCACACAGAACTTCCTCTTTCTTTTGTAGTAATTCCAATCCAGGTTCTTCTTAAGCTATTTTCTACAAAGTAATGCAATTAGAAAAATTATGAACTGCTTACTGAAAGTGCATCTACGAGCTGTTAAATCTTATTACAAATACTGTGCATGGTACTCGACAGAAAGTAGAAAAACTAGCTACTAAAAGTTTAAAATGAACAATCAAGGATAAGATATACAGTCTAGCAGGCACTGCATGTTCTGTTGTGCCTAAGAGTACACAGGTTCAAACAAATCATATCTATCAATCAGTCCCACAGATTCAGAACAAGAAAGAAGTTGAGTTTCCTGTGATCAGGAGTGCCATTTACGTGATGACTCTGCTGACACTGGATTACCTCTTTGCGAAATACTCAGACATGAAGAATATTCCCAACTATTGTTTGGTTTTAAATCTCAGCTGAACATCTGGCACAAATCTCATAGAAAGTCTCACTACATGTTTCATAACAAACAACAATACTCAGGAAACAAACACATCATTGATTTACAATACCCCCTCCCCCCCCCCCCTAAGTCACAATACACACATGGCTGATAACTAGTTCCGCATAATATATAGGGTTGTCAGAAACTGTCTGGAAAGCTTGTACAGGTGCTGCACTTAAGGCTGTAGTGAGAAATAATTTTTAAGAAAAAGAATTCAATACACTGCAGCGTTTCAGAGGTAAATGGCATTGAAGTTAACCGTTCAGTCCACTGCATGCGCGCAAGTGGCCCGGCACAGATGGTGCCACCAAACGTGTTCTTCATTAATATTCCTAAAGCCAAAAGAGAGAAACAATTAAACATCTCCTTGTAAACACAGACTCATTACAAAGTGATACTTGACTGCAGCAAGCAACATTTCCATGACTGCTGAACATTAACCTATTACTCTTACATTACATTCAGATGCTGTGACTTAAATGGATGAACTAGCTGCCAGTCTAATGTGTGCTGCAACTGTGGCAGTCGACAGAAAAGAATAAAGCATTACAGTTCACACAAGTCACCAATTCTCAGACCTACAAAGATGGTGGATGTACGTACATGTATGTCAATTTTCTCACTCATTCATTCATTCACGAGGTTTCACCAGTGTGAAATGAATCAAGTTATAAACTAACGAAGTGCAGCTACTGTTAGAAACTGCATTAACTAATTTTTTTCTGGTATAAATGATTTCTGGTTACTCGAGCTAAATATTGCATAGTAAAATCGGCAGGAAACCTGTTTAGTCATCTGCTCCGTAAAAGTACAAGCCATTACCAAAAATTAGGCTGCATCAATATTCAGTTGGAATAAAACGACCATAACTGAAATACACTGCAATAACTGGGGAAGGCAGTCCGATATAAAAAAACACCAATATATGCGAAAACACCAGCAGAAACAGGAGACTAAGGATTTTTGCTCAGTGAAGGTAACAATAAGAAAATTACAAAGGACTGAATATTTCTGTGCGTCATATACCTGTTACTAACATAAAACAATAATGCATTTGAGTAAAAATATGCTATTACACGTGCAGCAGCACTGGGACAACACCAACAATCGCCAAATTCTAGTCCAGTGAACAATCAAACTATTATACTTAAAAAAAAATTTTTTCACAAAAAATTATTTATAATTATACCATTAATCACCAAATTTCTAGTTCTTTGGTCAACCAAACTAATGAACTTATTTCTTTCTCTTTCCAAAATATTTACTTTTTAAGATATCATTAAATCATGGCCTTGTTTGTGTCACTGTTACTACAAATTTATTATAAACCGCAATCCACTAGCCATCTTAACATAGTTCACCAAACCTCTTAGAAAACAATATTTTAAGGGGAATCAAATCCCCATTTCAAGTTATCACAGCAAAAGTAAAAAGACATGGAAGTATTGCACTGTATCTCTAATTTTTGTCGAGGGAATATACATGTCCTTTATGTGTATTATAAACAATTTTCCTCATATAAAACATTTGGTCAACATTTATGTTCGCACACATTAATCTACATTATTGTTAAAACATATACTTTAATAATGTAAATCACTTACGGAGGTTGGAGGCGTGCCCCCTGTGGCAGGGGCCTGAGGAACTCCTGAGGATGCAACAATGAAATTCGGTTACGAGGCTGCGAAGGTGGGGGCAAGTACTCGATCTGTGCCTGAGGTGGTTGCTGTTGAGGTGGAGGAGGTGGCTGCTGTGGTGGTTGCTGCTGGGGAGGTGGCGGCGGAGGTGGTTGTTGCGGTGGTTGCTGCGGTTGTGCTTGCTGCTGGGGAGGTTGCGGTTGCGGAGGTGGGGCCTGGCGAGACGTCTGCTGCGATGGAGGTGGCGGCTGGGGCGGAGGCGCCTGCGGGGGCTGTGCCGGCGGTGGAGGCCGTTCCGGCTGTTGGGACAAAAAGCCTAGTCAGTAAAACATCTTAACAGTTTTGTCTGACTACCTTCCTAAGAGTTATGAAAGATTTTTTGCTATTTACTCTATTCTGTAAAAATTCTACAAAAAAAATCAAGACTCGTGTAAAAAAACAGCCACTTAAAAATGATTCTACCAGTTAGCTCATCACTTATTCAATTATTCATTTATTTACTGTGGTCCATAGGTCCCAACATGAAGAAACTTCTTCAGAAAAAGGAAAGACGGACATACCATCAACAGTGAAGTCCTTAAAGACAGAGCACAAGATCAGATAATGAACAAATAAGGAGGGAAATTGGCTGTCCTCTTTGGAAAGGAACTACCCCAACTTCTAGGTAAATAATAGAAAACACAAATCTGGATGGTCGGATGGGCATTTGAACCATAATCCTCCCAAGTGTGAACCCACTGAGCTAACCACTGCATCACTTCCCTCTGGAACGACAAAGTGAAGCAGCTCTGCCAGATGCTACATCAACTGTTAATTATCATAAACTGCTGTAACAATAGGAATAGGGATACACCGCTATTCACCACACACAGGAGACAATGAGAAGCGTACAGGCAAATATAAAAGTAGATTGTTAGGTGTTACTTCGCTCTTGGAGAAAGTCCTTACTCAGATAACACATTCATACATGTAAAACCATGAATAAGTGACCAGTGTTGTAGTTGTCTAATAGCTAAAATAACATCCAACAGCAAACTTTTGTATGTGCCTGTCTGCTGCTGAATACCTCCTCTATGTTTTGAGTAGCAATTTATCCTAAGACATATTGTTATTTCATCCCAGATTTTTCATTGTTTGATAAACTGCTATAAACTATCCATGCTTACTCACACTGCTGCTTCCTTTGTTAAATGAAATAGTTGCTGTTTATGTTCTATTAAGTGATTAACATCTATATAAACACACTAATATTTATCACAGAACTGTTGTCTATGAGTCATAAGAACAGAGACATTTTTCCACCAAACACTGCTGCTTTGCCATGCAGCTAACAGAAATTTTCAGTAGATTAATCTAGATAATCAGATAACTACTATAAGAAGTAGCTGATAAGACATATTTTTAGTTTTGTTTTCAATTTATAGGGGTTTTAACTTTGTGTTGCTGCCACGTAAGAGCTTGTTAAGTTAGTAATGTAGATACAATGATATCTTGAGAGATTTTCATTATTTGCCAGTATCATTTACACAATGCTTACGTAATTCAAAATTGTAGACAATGAATCCAGCACTCATTAAAAATTTAGCACATACATTCACTTAAGCTAATGAACCATAAATTCAGCTCCTTAAAATTACTGCTAAATACAATTTCTAGTCTGAGGAGATGGTCCTGAACTTTTATATCTATTTGTCACTAGCATACAATTATCAGAGGTATCACTTTAATTATCCTATACTGCAGTGTTTTACCAAGAAGTTCATGTGCTATTCCTCTTCTGCAAAGCCAAAAGGACAAGTAATTAAACACCCCTAGCAAACAGAGAGAGGGTGGGGCATTTATCTTCCATTGTGGCAATCATGAACTGAAGTCAGTAATTACTTAAGTTTTTTTGCACAGGATATTCGTATAGGTGCATAAATCACTGAAGGAAAACTCTCCTTTTATAGAGGACCATCTCTGCCACGTCATTAACTTGCAAAGAGCACACGCTCCTCCCAGGGGCAGTGCCAGCGCTGGACCTGCTGTGAATTTTAATTCTGCTGGGTCACTTGCAAGAAGCAGATGCTTGCCAAGGATGAATGCCACCAGTCCAAGTTCCCAACACTATTTTTATTAATACACATCATCACAACTTAATTGTAGCAAACAATATTAAAAAAATTAAAAACATGGGTTACAGGAATATTAAAACTGCAAAAAATAAATAAATAAATAGGCGAAAGCTCCGGTACGCTGTAGGGTAGAAAACAAATTCTATGTTAAATGTCTCAGGTATGTTGTCGCTTAATCTACAA
Source organism: Schistocerca americana (assembly GCF_021461395.2). Classification (NCBI taxonomy): domain Eukaryota; kingdom Metazoa; phylum Arthropoda; class Insecta; order Orthoptera; family Acrididae; genus Schistocerca; species Schistocerca americana. Next base: position 404,112,582 of record NC_060126.1, on the reverse strand, counting down.
ATTATTAAATTGTTGTTATACAGCTATAATGAAGTCCCATTTCTTCTGATTAATAGTTCTCATTTGTTTTTCTTCAAAATCATTTATTTATATTTTGTAGCATTCTCTTGTCCCTTCCAAAATATATTACATTTTCTTTAATGTGTGAAACAAATTTAAACATGTCTTTTCTCATTATTTATATGCCATCAAGAGATCTCTTCAAACCAACAAGAGACCTTTGTGACATCCTCCAAAAGTACTTTCTTCACTTTTTATGTTAATTAAAAAAGTAACATTTACTCTCATAGATGAACTTCATTTACGTTCCCCCAATAATAATCACTTGCTGCAACTATTCCTGAAATATACAGCAAGGTGAAACATTAATAATCAAAGACTTCTTAATTTTTTGTGCAGCTCATTCTGTTTCTCCTCCAAGAATGATCTGTGTATTTTATATGATTCAGGTTTTCCATTGGCCATTTTGACTCTTGCCTAAGATGGCTGCTTCCTTACCAAAAGGATGAGTTCTAGGCTAAACTTTTTCTGTCTGTCCTGCAGGCTGTTACAATTTCTCTAGGCAAGAAGTACTCTTCTTTCACTTGAGAGTGTTGCAGTTTCCTTACTTTCTTCCTAAATTTCAAGTTTAAAACTTTCCTCGCTGGTGACTACTGTGTGATTTTCAAAGATGATTATTTTTGTTTTGCTCAAAAATACTTCAAGTGGAATAAATCTCTAGTAGTTAACAATTTGAAAATAGTTTTGAAGGAGTGTGCTGCTGCTAGTGTTTTGATCTGGTAGTGGAAGAGTGTGTAATTATAACGTGGTACCTGTAGTGCTATGAGACCATAGTATTGAGTTCAGTCTTATGTGTGTGGATATGCCCCAGCAGAATTGTGTGGCTGACCACACAAATTGGCACACAGTAGAATTAGCTAACTCCATGTTATCTTCTTGCAAGTCACCTAAATCATTTTGGGCTCATGCATGTGAGACAGCTTTTATTCTACTCAAATGTGCTGGGAAGTCATGTGTTCGAGGTAAATCACTTTCCAAGTTGTGGACTGGCTAAGTGTTTTAGTTGTTTACACAGATGATCATAAAATTGTGGAGCCCATCAAAACATTGTGTAATGAAATCGTGCAGTGTTGATTATCCACCAGAGAAGTTATGTACAACTGGAAACTCGATTGACTAGAGTTTAATTCTGTACTTGAAGAAACAGAAGAGGAAAGTGACTCGATTCATAACTCGTGATCGAATGTGAAAGTTAAGTCTGATATCGATCAATTGGAGACTAGTAACCAACAATGTTTGGGTGAATTACAAAATTGTACCTAGTTTGTAAAATACATTAACCTGTGAGATTTAGTGATTATGAATTAGATTACTGGGCACTTCGGTCTCGAGAAACAAATACATTAATCTGCTTGACAAAAGCACTCCATGAAAATTCCAACAAAATTCAACAAAGCTACAGAGTCATGATTCCAATAAACGGTATAATGCAATGAAAGAATAAGCAAAGGCCTCTCAAGAACATGATAACTGGAATTTGCTAGAACTACCTAAAGGGAAACATGTTATCGATAATTGATGGGTAGTATGTGTACAACTTGAAACCTGGACACAGAAATCTGTATCAGTCAACCAGAAGGATTCAATGACAAGTCAGGTCATGTCTGTCACCTCAAGAAATCATTATACGGACTTAAGAAATCACCTCATTGTTGTAAAAATAAATTTCACTCATTCATGAAGAAAATGGATTTATACATTTGACAGCAGATCCACATTTATATTCAATGCAGCAAAACTGAAAAATTGCTGACTGGTATTTATGTCAATAATAGACTCATTGCAGGATCTGCTACACATGCTGTGAATTCATTTTTAGGTCTGTTACAGTCAGAATTCAAAATAACAGTGGGCTCTTTAGACTCATTTTTAGGTATCCGCAGATAGAACAACTACAGTTTCTCTTGTTTATTTCACAGCAAGCATATACTGAGGATATTCTACATCATTTTAGCATGGGTGATTCAGAACTATTAAAGATACCTTTTGATAATGAACAATTATAGAGTGAGTCTGTGTCTGTAGTGACACAGAGTGTTATACGCAGCAAGAGATTCAAAGTTGGTGATCACAGTTTAGTAGCAACAGCTATGACTTACTGGAGGGTTCCATGTCAAACATTTCAGTAAGCTTGTGTGTGTGTGTGTGCGCGCGTGTGTGTGTGTCTGTCTTTGTTACGATTAGATTAGATTGGAATCCGTTCTCATGCCATGCACCCAAAAATGATATGATTCTTGTGACTGTGGAACATGTAAGGAAGTATAACATAAATATCTGAACGTAATATTCACTTCCCTGGTCATTTACCAGGAGTCTGTCAAAATATGTGAATGCATTAAAGTAAACTTGAATTGCAAAAATTTATAGAATTAATGCAACTGTCAAAATGAAAGACAGTTATGCACTTTTCGTAAAATTTATCAGACACAAAATACCTAATCTTGACTGTTGTTACCAAGTTCTGTCAAAACTGAAATGTAACAGATATTTTTACTTAAGCTAGTCTAACAGTCCTTGTTAAGATATTCAACTATAGAGTTGAAGCCCACCAAAGTGCAGTGAAAAAATTCCATCTTATGGGGATGGAGAGCAAAGGAAAAGATGACACACACACACCATATGTCTTCTGTCATACACAAATGACACAGAAGGGATGAAACAGAATCCATAAAATGATGTTCTTAAGCTGGCAAGGATTTCCAGCTGACGAAAGAACAGAGATAGAGTTGGGAATCTACCTATGGACAGATGAAGAGGAAGGCAAAGATAACAGAACCAAAGACATAGTAAATGTCATGGAGAAAAAGAGAGGAAATTTTAGATCGATATCGATCTCTCTCTCTCTCTCTCTCCCTCCCTCTCTGTTATTGTACATCTTAGGAATTCCAAGCAAATGCTCAATGTACTGTATTTATCAGACAAGTACAGATTGGAACCTTTGCAGTTGTGTACTTAGTTTCAAATTTTTTTGCAGAATGTTCTCCCATTTGTGTTTTTCCATTTCCATTGTTTACTACCGTATTTCCAGAGTGAACAGGTCCAGAGTTCAAGCAACTATTGTTTTCTCTGTATTTCTTCCATGCTCCCATTATCTTACAACCATCTGTACATGGATGATCAGTGTCTGTGTGTACTATAACAAAAGATGTAATGAAAACTATCACCACAATTAACATGGATTCCCAAGTTATTTATCATTTGGCCAAAAACTTGGTCTTAACACTGAACCAAATTACACTGGATGTAAAGCCTCATCAATGTCACATCAGTTAAGTCTGTTCTAATTCCTTCTGTATGTAGTTCTCTATTATTTAGAAATCCCTTTCAGGTCTTCAGTTAGAGGTGATGGTGCAAAACAGGATGAACACTTAAACTGAAGCAGAAGTACTATATCTGTGAAATGCAAGGGATATGTATTGATCTTATATAACACAGCAAGATTTCTTCCACATATATCAAAAAGAAAATGCTTCGTTTTGAACATCTCTTAATAAGGTCCAAATGGTGACATCTCCTGGCCCCTTAACCTTGGTCTTGGTTGTCTTCTAAGGCCTATTTCTGTGCTTCATAATGTGGAAGACATCTTCTATGGCACAGAACAATGCCTTAGACCAAATCTCAATGCCCATAAAACAGAATATGAAAAACTTAGATCACTAGCCAGTACTAAGCAAAGAACAGAAGATGGAAAGGTGGAAGGGATACATATATGGGCTACACAAGGGAAATGGACTTTGAAGATAGTATTATAGAACAGAACAGGAAGTAGATGAGATGAGATGAGATGGAAGAAAGGATACTACCAGAAAGAGTGCTGAAGGACCCAATTTGAAACGAGGCACCTGGAATAAACAACAATGCTTCAGAATTATTAAAATCCTTAGTAACACATACAAAGACATAACTATTCCACTTGCTAAGCAAGATGTATCGGACCTGTGACATACCGTCTGACTACAAGAAGAATATAATAATTCTAAATGCGAAGAACACAGATGCAGGTGCATTTGAATATTAGAGAATCATCAGTTTAATGAGTCACGGTTGCAAAATATTGATGACCTATTTAAACAAGAATTGAAATTCTGGAAGAAAACAACTTCAGTGAAGATCAGGCTGAATTCTGGAGAAATGCAGGAACAAGAGAGGCAATAAAGATCCTAAAATTTCTTCTGAGAAGATAGAGTGCAGTATGGTAAACCTATGTTTAGAGCATTTCTAGATAAAGGTTTTTAAAATGTTGATTGGTATACATTTTTTTTTTTTTTTGGAATTCTGACATTAGCAGGAATAAAATGCAGGAAGCGAAAGGTTAGGTACAACTAGTATAGGAACCAGACAGCTATTATAAGAGTAAAGGATATGAAATGGAGCAGTAGTTGAGAAGGGATTGAGACAATATTCCGGCCTATTCCCAATGTTATTCAATCTCTACACACAGCAACCTGTAAAGGAAATCAAAGAGAAATTTTTAATGCAAATTAAAATCTAGGTAGGAGAAATAAAAACCTTGAGGTGGTCAATAGTAGGCTTCCATGGCAAGTGTCATTTTGAATAAAAATGAAAATTGTGAATTACGCCACGTCAGTATGAAAAAAAATAAGCAAAATATACAAACTGAGTAGTCCATGCGCAAGATAGGCAACATGAAGGACAGTGTGAGCTAAGGAGCGCCGTGGTCCTGTGGACGAGAGGTCCTTGGTTCAAGTCTTCCCTCGAGTGAAAAGTTTAATTTTTTATTTTCAGACATTATCTGTCCGTCTGTCCATCTGATGCGAGGTAACTGCGCCGTAGTATGGGGACGCTACACCTAAGCAAACATCGAAACACACGTCAGTCGCCTACAGCGCATGGAAGAGAGAGTATTCCTGCTAACGAGGCTCCCTCCCTGGCTGGCAGTTGACTGTTCGCTACTTTGGACAAGAGTGCATTAAATACGTGAAATGTATTCTGTTGGCAATATGAATCCGGCAAATATAGCTCGCGACTTCTACATCTACATTTACATCTACATCCATACTCCGCAAGCCACCTGTCGGTGTGTGGCGGAGGGTACCTTGAGTATCTCTATCGGTTCTCCCTTCCATTCCAGTCTCGTATTGTTCGTGGAAAGAAGGATTGTCGGTATGCCTCTGTGTGGGCTCTAATCTCTCTGATTTTATCCTCATGGTCTCTTCGCGAGATATACGTAGGAGGGAGCAATATACTACTTGACTCCTCGGTGAAGGTATGTTCTCGAAACTTCAACAAAACCCCATACCGAGCTACTGAGCGTCTCTCCTGCAAAGTCTTCCACTGGAGTTTAACTATCATCTCCGTAACGCTTTCGCGATTACTAAATGTTCCTGTAACGAAGCGCGCTGCTCTCCGTTGGATCTTCTCTATCTATTCTATCAAACCTATCTGGTACGGATACCACACTGCTGAGCAGTATTCAAGCATTGGGCGAACAAGCGTACTATAACCTACTTCCATTGTTTTCGGATTGCATTTCCTTAGGATTCTTCCAATGAATCTCAGTCTGGCATCTGCTTTACCAACGATCAACTTCATATGATCATTCCATTTTAAATCACTCCTAATGCCTACTCCCAGATAATTTATGGAATTAGCTGCTTCCAGTTGCTGACCTGCTATATTGTAGCTAAATGATAAAGGATCTTTCTTTCTGTGTATTTGCAGCACATTACACTTGTGTTCATTGAGATTCAATTACCATTCCGTGCACCATGTGTCATTTCGTTGCAGATCTTCCTGCATTTCAGTACAATTTTCCTTTGTTACAACATCTCGATATACCACAGCATCATTCACAAAAAGCCTCAGTGAACTTCCAATGTCATCCACAAGGTCATTTATGTATATTGTGAATAGCAACAGTCCTACAACACTCCCCTGCGACACACCTGAAATCACTCTTACTTCGGAAGACTTCTCTCCATTGAGAATGACATGCTGCGGTCTGTTATCTAGGAACTCTGCAATCCAATCACACAGTTGGTCTGATAGTCCATATGCTCTTACTTTGTTCATTAAATGACTGTGGGGAACTGTATCGAACGCCTTGCGGAAGTCAAGAAACACGGCATATACCTGTGAACCTGTGTCTATGGCGCTCTGAGTCTCATGGACGAATAGTGCGAGCTGGGTTTCACACGACCGTCTTTTTCGAAATCCATGCTGATTCCTACAGAATAGATTTCTAGTCTCCAGAAAAGTCAATAACAATCGCACAGTTTTGCGGTGTGGTCGCAAAACACAGACACTAAACTTATTACAGTGAACAGAGACGTCAATGAACGAACGGACAGATCATAACTTTGCGAAAATAAAGAAAGGAAACTTTTCACTCGAGGGAAGACTTGAACCACGGACCTCTCGTTCCGCAGTTGCTCACGCTAACCACGGCGCTCCTGAGCGTACACCGTCCTTGATGTTGCCTATCTTGCGCATGGACTACTCAGTTTGTTTATTTTGCTTATTTTTTTCATAGTTCCACACAACTCCTTCCTGTTTTCTCGATTGATGTGTGTTCAGTTTTTCGAGGCCTATCCACTGTGCCAAGTTATAACTAAACCTGAGGGGGGTGCGATGGGGAGGTTCCCTTGTGAGTGCTCGCTGGAGCCCTACACGATACTAGACCGGTGTACCAGTTTCTTTGGCTCTTCAGTGCACGAGCAAAGCGAATACATAAACCACAGCAACGGAGTGGTTAGGTAGGTAGGTAGGTATGTAGTGAGGATACTGACGGTGGGTCGGACGCTGTAGAGGGCCTCCCGGAAGGGCACGTAGGCGGCGGCGGCGGCGGCTTGCTGCACGAAGCGGCCCGGGTAGGCGGCCGCGTAGGGCGCGGGCCGGCTGCCGGGGGACAGCGCCGCCGGCCGCCCCGCCTTGTACGGCACCGGCCCGTCCGGCTGCGCCGCCCTGCAACACCACACCAACACACCGTCTCAGCACACTTACAAAGCACTGCAAAATAAACCTTCAAAATTTCAATTAAATAGCACCTCTGAAGGATTTTCTACACTGAATGGAATACGCACTGAATTTAAAGCAATCAGACATTGTGTATCACAAAGCAGTCCTCTGTTCTTTCTGATATATATGAGTCGCCTAGATGCAAAACTGTCCATGTCCTCCATAACCGGTATCGAGAAAAAGTGGAAAAACTGTTTTCTCTGGGTAAACACACACTGCCCTACACTGTATGTTGTATACATAAGTATGGATTAGTACAAAACCATTCGGGCTATTGAGGGAAAAAAAAAATCAGGAACTCAGTGCATGTAAGATATAAGCAAAATAAAAATGGACTTGGACAGTTTTGCATCTGACTTTGCAGATGGCCACTTTTGCATGCAACTGAAATGGACATGGACAGTTTTGAACCTGACTAGTTGTACATGAGGAGAGGATATGGGGTGAACATAAAACTGTGTATTCAGTTTTAATTTCTTTTGATATTTCTGAAAGTACATGGTGTAACAACTGACAAATTGCAATCCACTTAATACATCAAATCTGGAACAATGTCTTCATCTTCTCCTGCTAGGCATTCTGATTCAACTGATGCCCCTGACCCGCTGGTACCTAGTAATGTCATGAACCACGACAAGGATTCACGTTTCCTCCAGGACTCACTATAGTGTTTCTCGAGGAGTTTTGGAACATCCTCCAGTTTCTTTTCATTAATAGGAACAACCGTGTTCGTAATGCTGCTCGAGTTTGTGTGTCCTAAGTATTTCCCACTTTTGCATACGGACAGTGGTAGGTTGATTTCAGAATTATAATTAGGCTCCCCTTGAACTTTTATAGCATTCTGAGAATGTGTAGAACTTTCGGAATAAACATCTGTAAGATGTTTACATGGTTATGGTACCCATCTTGCATTACAGTCACACGACCCCAGCCTTCAATGCGATTTGTCAAAAGGGACAAGGCAAGTTTTGCACCCAACTTACTGATGGACATGGACAGTTTTGAATCTAACCACACTTTTCGTGAGCTGTTTTCCATAGGACATGGAGAGCTTTGAGCATAAATAGCATTTCAAGCATGTGTAAAATGTCATGCTCTACAATCCAAAGTTGCCAACTCAATTTTTAAAAAAGTGGATATGGACAGTTTTGCATCTAAGCGACTCATACAAATGATCTATTTCGTGACAAATTCAAATATCTGTTGGAACGTAACTCAGCTAACGTAATATTGCCGTACGGTGACCCTTGAGACAGCGAAGAGTTGTAATTTGCTTGGAACGATCAGGCTTGCCATATATTTACATTATGTTTTCCCAAAGAAAGCAGACGTGAAAATTATCGAACTATCAGTTTAATAAGTCACGGATGCAAAATACTAACGCGAATTCTTTACAGGCGAATGGAAAAGCTGGTAGAAGGCGACCTCGGGGAAGATCAGTTTGGATTCCGCAGAAATATTGAAACACGTGAGGCAATACTGACCCTACGACTTACCTTAGAAAACAGATTAAGAAAAGGAAAACCTACGTTTCTAGCATTTGTAGACTTAGAGAAAGCTTTTAACAATGTTGACTAACTTCTGAAAGTGGCAGGGGTAAAATACAGTGAGCGAAAGCCTATTTACAATTTGTGCAGAAACCACATGGCAGTTATAAGAGTCGAGGGACATGAAAGGGAAGCAATGGTTGGGAAGGGAGTGAGACATCGTTGTAGCCTCTCCCCGATGTTATTCAATCTGTATATTGAGCAAGCAGTAAAGGAAACAAAAGAAAAATTCGAAGGAGGAATTAAAATCGATGGAGAAGAAATAAAAACTTTGAGGTTCACCGATGACATTGTAATTCTGTCAGAGACAGCAAAGGGCTAGGAAGAGCAGTTGAACGGAATGGACAGTGTTTTGAAAGGAGGATGTAAGATGAACATCAACAAAAGCAAAACGAGGATAATGGAATGTAGTCGAATTAAATCGGGTGATGCTGAGGCTATTAGATTAGGAAATGAGACACTTAAAGTAGTAAAGGAGTTTTGCTATTTGGGGAGCAAAATAACTGATGATGGTCGAAGCACAGAGGATATAAAATGTAGACTGGCAATGGCAAGGAAAGCGTTTCTGAAGAAGAGAAATTTTTTAACAGCGAGTATAGATTTAAGTATCAGGAAGTCGTTTCTGAAAGTATTTGTATGGGGTGTAGCCATGTATGGAAGTGAAACATGGACGATAAATAGTTTGGACAAGAAGAGAATAGAAGCTTTCGAAATGTGGTGCTACAGAAAAATGCTGAAGATTAGATAGGTAGATCACATAACTAATGAGGAGGTATTGAATAGAATTGGAGAGAAGAGAAGTTTGTGGCACAACTTGACAAGAAGAAGGGATCGGTTGGTAGGACATGTTCTTAGGCATCAAGGGATCACCAATTTAGTATTGGAGGACAGCGTAGAGGGTAAAAATCGTAGAGGGAGACCAAGAGATGAATACACTAAGCAGATTCAGAAGGATGTAGGCTGCAGTACGTACTGGGAGACGAAGCAGCTTGCACAGCATACTGTAGCACGGATTAATGACTGCAGAAATTCCGCCACTGAGATGTACCGGGTGGTTGAAAATAAAGTCCAGCTACTTACAGAGGTCGCTGACTATCGTATGGAACGAAACTTGCTAGATATTCTGAAGTCTTAATGCGGAAGTGATTTACGCTGGAAAAAAATTAGTGACTATTTTAGCCACCAGGTGCAAATTTAGTGCTGTGAATGCAAGAAAGATGCAAGGAAATGTTTCCGTCTGAAATGGATTAGGAACGGAACGCGGGCAGAAAAGGTCGGACGAGTGAGACAGGAAAGCAAAAATGTTGATTTTATAAGTAACCGCCGATTACACAGTTTGTTCAATGTAAGGACCGGACACGACGACGAGATGTGCAAATCGCCAGATTTGCACCTGCTGATCAACATTGGCCACTAATTTTTTTCTAGCGTAAATCGGTTCCGCATTAATGCATTGGAATATACACCTGACTTCCGTCGCCATATGATAATTACAGCCCACACCGAATCTTCGTGAGTAGCCGCATTTTCATTATAATCACCCGGCATTTGCTGCAACTGCAGTGAAGGCAGGAGAAAGCGATGTAACAACCTGTAGTTTCATAAGATGTAAAGTTTAACGTTTTTGCAGATGACAGCAAAAAGGCAGTACAGCAAATACCTGATTATCCGGTTAATGTGGATCAAGACTGCACAAAAATCATGAACACACGGGTGATGTAAAATATACGTATGTTGACCGGAAACTTACTTAATGTATTTACAAAACATGCTACTTGTCACATCTGGAAGGCCCAATGCATTACTTAACCCTGTGGCGCATAGCGTCCACTACTGTGGACAGCTGTTTAAGGTCGCTTCTTTGGCACTTCCAATCAGTCCTGATGCTGCAAATGCACACCTTTCACTGCAGTGGGCACTCCCTACAGCTGTTGTGTCCTGCATGCATTTGCAGCCTCGTGACTGATTGAAAACCCCGGAAAATTAACCATTATAAGTTGTCCACTGCAGTGAAATTCATGCACCACAGGGTTAAGCGTCACTCGCCGGCAACAACAGTCTGAAAAGATCGTTGTCTAGCTGGTGGGGGAAGGCAATGATACAGATAAGAAATAAGTCGTGAAGAATACAACGCAAGAGTCTCTGCAGTTACCTGACGACGAAATGGGAAACAGTGGGAAAAAAGTTCAGTGGTGTCCGACTGTGGAATTCGGAGCTTAAATCGCCTTCCGTCAGAAAAGCGTGATTCACACGCATAATAGTCTATTCTAAACGAAACCATTCGTTCCAGTTATAACAGAGTACCATAAATTTTATGGGATGATACTCATGTAATTAACATAATTTCAAATATTAGGCATATTCGGTAACAGTCGAATCACATCGATCCGTATGGATTCTTTTGTAGTAGTTTTTAACGTGAACTGGCATGCAACACCGAGTTTAGTGCGACGGATGTCCAAATGCAGAAGCGTCCGTGTGGTTAAAGATTTCTGAAATGTTACATGCAACTGACTTTGACGTAATCTTATCTACTGACATGTTAGCTTTAAGGGAACAGTGACCTTTCGGCTCCTGTTTATTGAAGCATTTTGCCAACAACTTGGCGCACATATATAGAACAACCTACTTAAAAAGATCACAAAATTAATAGTTTGCACAGTAAGTCAATTTTTTACACTACCTACACAGGCACACAACATTTACCTACGGAATGTTGCCAAGGGACCAACGGTAGCCGAAAGAGAATAACAAATGAGAACTCAGCAGAGGCGATTAGCATTCATACAGAAAATTTTAAACGAGTGACTGCAGCAGAAGACTGATGTCGTTTGTGTACTTTTTAATGTTTGTGATTAATAATGAACAAACAACAAATAGTAACATTATTCACACTTTATGTGCAACGACTACGCGTTTCAATTATGATGAGATATAATTTGTAATGTTTTTATGATTGTATTATCTGTTGCAAATGACTGTATTCTTTAAGAAAGTATTCGATAAATATGATAAACGTATAAGGTCACCCTTCATTACGCCGATCTCGAATGAATAAGTGACCTTGCCATTATTTAGCTTCAAGCTGCCCCTGCCATATCGCGAATGATGCCTTCTTTGGTGCGATCTGGGATTTAGCAAGATTGTATAGGCCTACTATGATAAATTGTGAAGATGTTAACCGGCTCCGGATCTCCAGTCATTAAAACAGACAGCATACAACTACAATCACTATTTCTGTCAGCTTGACATAGTGATTCTGTATCTGTGGCGTCAGACTAGTCGCACGTCGGTGCAGAGAGATTTTGGGATTAAAAAGGACTTAAAATGAAAAGCCAACATTTTCGTCTCGTCGTCATTGAAAAGTGACACCAGAGAGAAAAAAATGTTGACGGATTGATAAAGCAACTCACGGTAGATACAGCTGCAACCAGGGAGTAAATGCAACAACTCGCTAGTCGCATCCTCAAAGCTCTTCTAAAGCTAAGCTGGTTACTTCTGACGTAGCAATTTTAGAGCAAGTAAATGATGTGAGGGGTTGAGCCTATGGTTGGGATGCGTGTGGTGGTGGTGGTGGTGGTGGTGGTGGTGGGGTGGGGGTTGAACTTGGGGGGGGGGGGGGGGGGGGGGAGGAGACCACAGCTGGGAGGAGAGGGATATAGTTAGTGGGAGACGGGGAAGGGGGTAGAACAAGGAAGAAGACGAGATCAGAAAGACGGCTCTTCCCAGCTGGTTGATATAATCAGTAGTCGAAAATAAGATTAGTTACAGGCCTAACAAATAATATCAACAGTATAGAGCGATTTATTATTATTATTTCTATTTACAGAAGGCTCGCTGAAGTGCACAAGCAACCGTTTGCTATTTCAGAAGCAAAACAAATGCTATAGGAGTTCACCAGTCAGTCTACTTCGACGAATACAAAAATTGCTGACATGGGAACAGCAGTTGTACAGTTGCTGCAGCAATAATCATTATTTCACACGAATGCCACTTCATGCCTTACGTAACGTTCTCGTAGTTTGCGTGTGACAGCGAACGAATTTCTGGAAGAGAAAATTCATTTTCTGTTGCTAACGTCCAGTAAGCTTACGCACCAGACGCAAAAAAACAACTGAAACAAAAGGCAGCAATTTCAATGTGAGAGACTGAATAACTCCAATTGCAACAGAGAAAATAACTGAAAAAGGTACATCGGTCGAAAGGAAAGTGCGTGCCTTTGGTCTCAAATCCTAGGTAAGAATTTTTGCAACTAATTAAGGTCTCATAAATCAGAAGATTCGATTGTGGGCGTAAGGACCAATTAAAAGGAATAATTAAATCTGAGAGCAGTCTAGTAATAATGCTTGCTGTTGTTAAATACACAGTGTCAATAACTATTTCGTCGCCATTTTATCCGCACTTAAATGGATACGACAATCGGCGGTAAGCATATAGCAGATGATTAAACAGAATCGTATGCTAGAATAATGTTACTTTGAACAAAAGATTCATACACAGGCCGGACTACTGTCGGGCCACATGCCTCCTTCACCAGGGAACAGTATTCGGTACTACAGAAGATAAAGGCAAATGTATTTCACACTTCCATGCAAAACAACAAAAACTGCTATTTTCTATATAAATTACGACGAACTAACAGTCACTACAGAAAGTATTCCTAATTAGTCGCAAACTCCCTGTATTGATGTGGTTTTACAGCCGATCGAAAACGTAACCCATCCATAGAGCAGAATACAAGACGCCAACAGATTCAAGTACAACCTCTAAATTACACGTCGTACATAAAAAACAGAAACGACTCTTTCATCACACGCACAGGCTTCCCCTTTCCCAGCAGCAGTGTGAAATTGTGAATCATGCACGAATATAACGGGTCAAGATTGCATTAGCATAGACAGTATCCGTATGTGCTCGCAGAATGATGAATTGAACTGGTCGAAGAACAGGATGTCTTAGAGTAACAATACACGGTTCTCATTTGCCAAACACAAAGCAGTTACACTACTAGTTTTCTGATCATGTAACTATATAAAGTTGTACAAGAGAGATAGAAGATAGGTAGAATGTCTTTTTTATTGTTATTTTAGTAATTTCTATTTAATCTTTTTTAAACAAAAAATCTCTAGTCGGCAGTTCAGGTCATACTTTGGCGGTTTGTTTCAGATAAAGATGTTTGGTAACAGAGAGGAACCTTCATTTTTTTTTTTTTTCAAACAGTTATTCGATTTCCCGGAATATCTCGGATAGAAAAAGTGTGTCACACACGCCTCAGTACAGTATTCCGCTAGAAGATAAAACTTTAGGGCAAGTTATAAACGCAGTGTCAACAGGAGGGCGTCAATGACATAGTCCATCGTTCTCTAACAGTTCTTGCAGGCAAGACCTAGAGACTAATCTGGAAACGTACGCTTATCAGGAGTTCACTGCTACGAACGAGGCAATGAACTGAGTTTGCTCTTGTTTGATAACGCACAATGAACTTATCAGCCGACGTTCAAACAGCTGCGCTTAAATTGTTTCCTACGGACGAGCTGCACGTAGTACCTCTTATGTGCCCTTCAAACGCACCAGATGTTCGTAAGAACACAAAACTCCCCGCTCCCACCCACCCCTGCCCCATTTAACTTAGTAATGTCTTCAAGGGTCTGCCAATTCATGTTTGATTATTCACGTTTACTGTTCACTGTTCAACTAAAATTAGGTATCACGTGTCAACCTGCGCGAATCAAGCAAAATAAATCAAAAATCGTTATTAGTTAAAATTAGGTCTGATCATCAAATCTACACATTGGGATTACATGACAATTACATAACGTTTTGAATACATTTCCTGGTTAATTTAATTTGACAAACTAGCATTGCTACAATCGATCAATTCGACAACATACGCTTTAGAAGACCAATAATTTTAATGATCTGCCAGGAAACAATTTTTATCGATGGACGAAAACTTGTATTATGCAGGGGATAAGATATTATATAAAAGAGAAATATTAATCACAATACTCCTAATATTCGTCTCAATTTCGGCAACTGATCTAGATATTCTATAACAATACCCTCAGAACATGAACGCAAAAGACTAAGAGCCAAGTGGACAGTTACGGACAAAGGAATGTAAACAACTCTGCGTGTGTAAAACACTCATCGAAATCGGCGAAAAAATATCAATGCTACAGCTAACAGCGATATATCATACACATATGCCTTACATTACTTCCTTTTCTGTCAAGCAAAATTTAAGGAACTCTACTGTGATCAACAGCAAAAAATACAACAAAAGAAACTACCAAGTCACAATAAGGCTTAACACACGTTTCGTTACAATACGGTATGCTGATTCAGACAAGCATATTTACCGTTCATAACTCTCAGGCAATTGGGTCATAATTAGCGTCCACAGTTACAACACCAAAAAATACTAACAATGAATAAAAATGGACCCAGCATCAACAAAGATCACGAAAGTAAATATTATTGGTACCTTACCGCAGTCCCTTAACGTTTACAGTTCTATTGTGTGACTTTGGCAATAACTCAGTTATGAGTTAATTCACAGCTAACTTTTTTTTCTTATTTCCAGCCAGAATTCTAAGTCTCAGCGTACGTTTTCCAACCAATGATAATGTACATGTGAATAAACTATATCAAAGAAGTTAGTTAATCTTGTATTAATTTTATGTCTCATCAAAACATAATAGTAACAATAGCGCTGCGTCAAACGTGATTTCTAATTTCAAACACATGTTATTGAGAGAGTAGTAAGATATTAAAGGGTACAGTATTTTGTAATTTCTGGGAGATTAATGAAACCTGTGTGATAGTTCTGAAGCATTGCACCTCAGAGCACAGAAGAACTTCTGTTCTTGCAAGATGATATCCTTACAGTTTTCTGCAGCAAAACCTTCACATTATCACTGAAATTCAGCGGATCATCATCTTTAAATAGCAGTGTAAACGCAATCTGAGTCACAGGCACGAAAAGCTGGTTTAGTAGTTTTGATTACGCCCTGTTGCTGTATAAGCTTTTATTTCCTTCATATTTCGACGAGACTAGATCCTGCGAACGTCGTTTGATGTTATTCCATTTTCCTGGCTGGTTGGTGAGTGGACTTTAGGTTTGGTAGCAATGTATACAGTGTCTATTTCACGTTCGTAGACACGAAGTAAAGCACACAGGCGATCTACAAGTGCAGTTTGGTTAACGCTGCACAAATAGCACGAGCTTGCCTGCACTCATTTTTCAACTGGGATGGAATATATATCATTATTACACATGACTGCTTTTCCGCACGATTTTTTTAAAAAATTTATGTCTATTCGTCATATGCTTATGAGATGGTTTCAGGGAAGAAGTTTCATGGCCTCCTTACTCGTTAATTTATTTAATATTCAAAGTCAGAAATTTTCCTGTACTCCCTTCCGCAAACAAAAGATCTTAACATCCTATTTACGTGCCACGACACCTCACATTTTCGGCTATCCATCTGTGAAAAATATATTTAGTTACAAGCCAAATTTCATTCTTCGCTGCCTGACACGAGATGATCATACTGGAACATCAAACACTAACGTAAAACTCGCTATTGTGAAAGGGTTTTCAGGTGTTGCTAATAGCATGATACCCGATCAAAGTACCTAAGCGTATGTTGCGTTTAAGTTTTTTGGCTGCTGCTATAAATTAACACAAAACCCGCAAGACGAAATCTGATTTTGAGCTCTGTCTTTTCTGTGGAAAGGCGTCGGTAAGCTTATTAATTTATCATTGGCAGCCACCAAACATCGATGACATTATTGTCACGATGGGCGGAAGGAATGAATTAAAATTTGAGAAACTATTAATAACGGCTATCAATAATGCGAGAGAGGCGTCAGATTATCACTGTTAAAACATAATTAAGTGCAAGAATACTACATAAGTTACATTTCTGATCAATTTTAAATCTGTAAACACACAAAGAAGTGCATGTTATAACTGAGATGTATATGGCAAACACAAACATGTCTCCTGTCTCTTGGCTTCCTCCATATAGATAGCTACTTGCATTTCTTCCTGGAACACAAGCAACTCACATTGCTCCACAAAATTGTCTTTATTACACAAATTCATATGTAAGTGTTCAGAAATGTTTAACTCATCGAGGGATAGATAAGCCTCTACTGGTTAATTCACATTATTTCCAATTGTATCTTCTCTGGCGTTCTGAAAAAAAGAAAGCGTTTCTCGTCAGTTACTTAGTACCGCTCAGTGTTTGAAAAAAATAGTTTTCAACAAGTAAAAATTGCCTCTGATTTCGTTTGATAAATAAATGATTCTGAACTTTGGTGCCCCGGTTCCTCATCACATTATGAATGTATCGGCGATTGAAAGTGCCAGTCCACTGCGACTTACGAAACGTGTTTCTTTAACCTAGATGGAAAACTGGTTACCTGTTTACCACAAATACTTGCAGGGCATTTTAGGGCTGCCACCATCGTTTCCCACAAAAAAGTCTTCTCTCCAAAATCAATTTGCACATTGTCTGGCTAATTACCGGTATCCACTGCCAACGATGATGTAAGAACTGCCAGTTTTGTACGTCTCCTGTTGAAGCATTAATCCACAAACTAAATTACTATACCGACTTTTTTTTCGGTCTGATCTAAAATTCAATTTGGGTTCTGAGCTCTGGTGCAAAAATTTTCTAGCCGCCCGCGGACATAAATGACAACTTGGGAAGAATCACAAATGTAAGAAAGAATAAATTAAAAGTAGGTCGCTACTTCCCAGCTCAGTTCTACTAATTCTAAATATTCCCAAAGATATAAAAGGACATACATAAATAACATCTTTCTACAACCTTTTGTGAAATCTGTGATTCAAACAGATTTGTTGGCTTTTCCCTCGTGCAACTATTATTTCGCGAAGGGTGGTATGCGAAAATGCGTAGGCGCTGTATTCCGTAAGTAAGCCATTATTTATTAGTTTAAATTTAAGTAAAGAAGTATTCAGTGTGGTTTATAGTCTACAGCGTTCGCGTTCTCTCTCTCTCTCTCTCTCTCTCTCTCTCTCTCTCTCTCTCTCTCTGTCTGTCTATGTTGTCAAATTTACTGTGATATTATCTCCCGCTTGAAGTTCTGTTTCGCACTGATCAAGACTGAAAATGTTTTAACAGTCTTTAACTAGCTGCTTGCTGCGTTATTCCGCACGCACTGACGAGTTCAAGAAGTGCTAGTGCTACTGCACGCTCATCGACGAAGATAATGAGCAGCCGCGTTTACACTGAGCAGATGAAGAAAAAAAAACGTTGCACATACCAAAAATCACAAATTTCTTTCAGCTAAAAAATTTTAAAAAGTACCCATTCAACTGTTACGTCACTACGTCCCTTCCAACATCGGTTCGTCTTCGCTATATGTTACAGAAATTTGTCCTCCGAAGTGCAGTGTTTTTGATGCGCGCCTCACATCTCTACCAGAAAGGTTCTTGCGAGAAAAAGTACGTAAGATTCCAGATCGTTATTGGAGTTGTGAGTACAAAGTTCATTGAAGCACCAAGTCTTCTAATGTTATCAAAACAAATATGTCTCCTGTCTCTCGGCTTCCTCCATTTGCGGTCTCTGGCTTGCGATCTTCAGTCCACAACACTGGAAGTGATTTCTGGAAATTATTATATGAAAGCCTGTTACCCGATACCTGAAAAGATACCAGTACCCCATAAGTGAAAATCATCAACATACCTAATCACTTTATTTGTATCATCGTCGAATATAAACGGAAGACAGTTATCCATGTGTTATCGGTAATACGTAATGTAACTTGTGTTGAAATATTTTAATTCATTGATAAAACAGACCGCTGTTTTTCAAATTACACTCACTGCAACATGTGCAAAGGAGCAAGCCAGATTTCCGTATGTTAATAACTACGGATACAAAATAAATGGCTGTGAGCACTATGGGACTTAACATCTACGGTCATCAGTCCCCTAGAACTTACAACGACTTAAACCTAACTAACCTAATGACATCACACAACACCCAGTCATCACGAGGCAGAGAAAAATCCCTGACCCCGCCGGGAATCGAACCCGGGAACACGGGCGTGGGAAGCGAGAACGCTACCGCACAACTACGGATACACAAAATTGATTTTGTAACGTATCTCGTTTGTTTTCCTTGGTACCAGGACTGCTGAAAACGGTACGTCGTTCGGCAAAGAACCTTCTTTTATATGCCAAACAAGAAAGCTGCCACAAACCAGCATTCACATCAAGACCTGCAGTCGATACGACTAGAAAGTGTGAGGAGCAAGTAATGTTCGCTTGCAGTTGCGAATAATTATATGGCGGCAAACCGGCTTGCAGAAGCCCTTCAAAGGCCCCCTTAGTCAATGGAAAAAGATGGTGGTGAACGTCTGTGCAGAAATCTGGTTGCTTTCAGTTTCCGTATGCGCTACCTCTTGTCCTCTACAACAGAACGATCCTGCTGCACGTTTACACAGATAATTCAAAGATGGCGACACTATGTTCCATGGCGTCGATAGGACGCAAGGCACACGTTCAGCTGAGAAACATATGTGTCAGGATGTAATTTCGAATGGGGAAGTCGCCGTGTGCTCTGATATTACAGAGGCGTCTCGTGATAGCCGCGGCTGGTGGTTGCCATTTCAAAACTCGATACTCTGGGAGTTGTTAACCTTCGAAGGTAAAATGAATACTCTCGTTGCAAAGTAACAAACTGATTGGCATAACGAGCTTATAAGTACCTACTAATGGCACCATCGCGTGTTCGACGCTGAAGTCATTAATAGCGTACTCCTAACATCAATCACTCACTTGCTGTCTACAGCCGCAACTGCACAACTCGGTTTATTAATTTTCTCTCTAGACACTGCCTTTTTTGAATACCGCCACCAGTTTCTACGTACCGCTTCTCACTAAATTACAGCGTGTTTCAGAAGCAAAATGAGCCTCTTTTTGCTGCCAATTTGTCTGTGCTGGCGTAGAATGTCCATGTTTATGGAATATTTCATGTTGTGTTCATGTTGTGTTTACTCCATAGCTAAGTGATCAGCGTGGCTGACTGATATGGGGAGGACCCGGTTCGATTCCCAGCACTGCCTGGGCCTTCTCCTTGGTGGGAGGACTGCAGCGGGGCCATTCACCCTCGTCAAAATGAGGAGCTCCCTGACCAATAGTAACGCCTCCAGGTCACAGCGGCCGGGAGAACGTAGTGCTGACCCCGCGCCCCTCCACACCGCATCCAACGACGTCATTGGTATAGGATGACACGGTGGTCGGTCGGTATAGAAGGGCGAACACCATATGGACTATTAAGAAGCCCTTATATGGACCGCCAGGGCCTGTGGGCGGAGCTTATGTTACGTTTACAATAGTATGTTGCAAAGGTCTGATAAATGGAAATGTCGTGTGGCTAGGGCCTCCCGTCGGGTAGACCGTGCGCCTGGTGCAGGTCTTTCAATTTGACGCCACTTCGGCGACCTGCGTGTCGATGGGGATGAAATAATGATGATTAGGACAACACAACACCCAGTCCCTGAGCGGAGAAAATTTCCGACCCGGGCCCTTAGGATTAACAGTCTGTCACGCTGACCACTCAGCTACCGGGGCGGACCCAAAGGTCTGATGAATAAGTACGCAACCCAAGAAATATGCTTTCCAACCTTGCAAGGCTTTATTACGAATTCTTTTTGGGGCCGAATCACCTGGGACGAAGGTCGGAGGCAGATCATGGTAGACTATCACTTGGTTTTAAGGCACTGCAATTTCCAGGGGAACTAGGTTGTGATGCCATTATATTTTTGCTTACAAGGGAAACTCCCCTCTAAGATTTAGTGGTAAGACGACCCAGTGGATAGCCCGTCATAAACAGAACACAGATCAACTATGAAAACAGGAAACTACGAAAAAAGAAGTAAAATACAAACAGGGAGCGGTTCAAGGTCAAGATGTGCTACATCGAGTGTATTACGAGAACCATCGCGTCGTGACTGTGTGGTCGCGGTGTCGGAACGCAAAGCGGGAGATGCGTGTTCAAATCTCACTCATACCCCATTTTTTTTTTCACAAATGTGCTTCGGGCGTTGTACTGCGAAGGGAAAGACCCGTGTTCAAACATCCCCCGTGCCTTCTCTTTTCCCACAGAATCATGAGCTGTCCGTCCGGTCACTGATGTGTGCGTTCGCTGTATTCAGATTTGTGTGTGTGTGCGTGTGTGTGTGTCGTGATATCCGTTCGCAACAACGACGCGTAACGAAGGAACCTCCAGACGTACTTATCTCCTATTTGTTCAACGAAAGTACTACATGTTATATGACTCTTGCTTTCCGTTTTGGAAGTTTTGACTCTTGAATTCCTGTTGTAACGCAGCTCACACCCGTTTACCTGTTGCTTTCATTTCTGTGAGACGTCTATACTGCATCTCGCCTGCCCTCACTATTCATCACATTTACTTGCAACGATAATGTATTCTTACCACATGACTCATGTTCCATAGCCAGTGTATAGCACGACAACTGCAAACACTACAGAAGAACAGACACGTCAATGTCCGGAAGGATAGTTAATAAATTTGTGGGAGAAATGGGATGTGTGAGAGATTTGAACACGTATCTCCCACTTGGTTTTCCAGCACCGTGACTACACAGCCACAACTCGGTGGTTCTCGTAATACGCTCGATGTTGGCCTGTTCAATTTTTCTATTTTGCTTCTTTTTTCACTGTTCATTGCACCTTCTTCCTGTTTTCATGCTTGTCCTGTGTTCAGTTTTTGACAAGCTATACACTGGGCCATCTTACCACTAAAACAGAGGGAAGGCGATGGGGAATTTCCCTTGTTAGAAGTAACAGCTGAAAGGAAACTACGAGAATTGCACACTGTTTCGGTTAGGCAGTAATTCTCTGCCACATCCTGGTTTTAGTCCGTATCAGCTAACCGGACAAAACAATCATCCCTCTAAAGTGCACAACCGCCGTTCTTGAGCATGGTAAATGATGTAGACGGTGGAGGGAGAGGGAGAGAGAACAGAATCAACAGAAACTATTACATGGAATGGGTGGTGACGTGACACAATGGCAGAAAAAACTAACGTTTTTGAACATGCCCACGACCACATCGTGAAAAAAGTTGCTCCATTTCTTGATACATCAACCCCGACTGTCCAACGCGCACACAATTAAGAGTGAACCACTCGCAGCCACGTAGCACGGCATATGAACAGTGCTCGTTCCAAGGTCCTAACCGAAAAGGCCCGGAGACGAATGTCACGCGTTATCAATGACAATCAGTTTTAAACCCGAGAGATATTCCTGCTGTCAGTAGATGCATGTCCATTTAAATCAGTTTCCGATCATATTTCCAGTTGCGTGCCTCGCAAAAGGTAATAGCAGACAGTGACACACAAAGCTGCAGGTTTTCAGTGTGCCAAACAACATAGAAAACTGACAGTTGCTGACCGTGGTGTGTCAGTGTGATCCCGGCGAGTAGCAGGATGATGCAGGAAGCCGCGTGCACCGACGGCTCAATGAAGCAGTGTGTGTGTGTGTGTGTGGGGGGGGGGGGGGGGGGGTGTATAGTTCAAGGCGGAGGTCGTTCTGTGGCGTTTTCTGTAACTATGACTTAGACCCATACATTCACGTTCCCGTGAACGTGATTTCAACATTCTCGGCGACCAAGTGTTGCCCTTTCTTCTACACAGTCCAGTCACAATAACGTGACCACTGCCTATGTTCGACATCAAAGTTCAATATCCACTCACAGACGGCATGTGGCAGAGCTAGCAGTCGTTGTCATAATGTGGAAACTCGGCGATTTATTTGACGCCTAAAAGGGCATGATCATTCGCTTTCGGACCAAAGGTGGAAACATTTACGAAAAGGTGAAGTTTGTAAACTATTCGCATCAGCCTTGATTAAGGCAGAACGGGCCTGGCAAAATGGCGCTAACCAAAACTGGCGCCGAGGCAACTGTGGTGTACCACACACACAGACGCCATGGGTCAACGACGTCTGCGGAGATGTGTATGAGAGAATATATGTGCTACAGTTGAGTGACTGTCCGCTCAGATGACTCAACTGAATACCTACAGTGTCACCTCAACGACAGTTGAGCGAACGTTGGGCCTCCGCAAAAAGCGCCTGGTTCAGGCACCCTGATGACTACTGTTCATCATCAGCGAAGGAGACTGGAATCTGAACGCCTATACCACAACTAGCCGAGGGGCGACAGCTGGCCTTCTCGATGAACTGCGTTTTATGTTGCATCGGACAGATTGCCTTTGGCGTGAACAGCGCGAAACTCTGATAGCGAACACCCAGCAACAGTATGCGGAAGTGTGCACGCCGGGGACGGGAATGTTTTTGCGGCGTTCCCTGGGTGATCTCGTTATTCTGGAAGGCCAACTGAACCAAAAAGTATCCATCTGTCTTTGGGGATCGTGTGCACACCTACAAGCAGTTTGTTTACCCTCGGCACGATGGCATCTACCAGTAGGACAATGCACGTGTCACACAGTTCGCAGCATACGCGTGTGGTTCGAAGAACACAAGGATGAGTTCACTGTAGTTCCCTGGTCACGACACTCACCGGATTTAAAACCAATCGAAAATCTGCGGCACCATCTCGATCGGGCTGTACGCGGAAACCTGGAGCAGTTGGCCACGACACTGAGTCGGCATGGCACTACATCTCTGTCGGTACCTTCCGGAACCCCACTGACACTCTTCTTGCACGTCTGACAGCTGTCCGCTCTAGAAGGTGATTATTCATTCTTTTGATAGGTGGTCACACTAATGTGATTGGTAGGCGTATATCTCGATAATGATTAAGCTGTGGACACTCCTGCCTTCCAACACGGCAACAGCCGTTTTCACTGGGCTGCACATAAGTACTTCCTGGTTTTACGAGAAATCAGGCATCCTATCGAAGACTCGACTGCCCCGCCAAATCACCCAATCTTAATCGCAAAGAATTCTAGGACTATTTGCAAAAGCAAGTAAAACGTAAAAATCAACAGCCATGCATTTTGGTAGCTCTGATCATTAAAGAGTGGCTTTTCAACTGGAATGGTACACCTGAAGAAACTCGCGGACAATCATTCTCGCCGAACTGTGGCCATTATCAAGGATAGAGTGGGGGTTGCTTGGCTATATCGTGATGCCTCCTGGGAGTGACTAATTTTTTAGCTGGTGTACTTATAATACGAAATAACAGCCACATTTGCTGCGCACTAACTTTTATGAATTTCCAGAAAACGCATTTTTTTTAATGTCAACGTAAGTCAATCGTGAAATATCTTCGTTGTCTGTCTCCAAGTAGGGGTACACAAGAACAGCCGTACTCTATACCTGGAATTCAGATTGCACATTCATTACTCATTTCTTCTGTGCTGGCAGCTTAAAATTTTCTATTCAGAATGCAACCTCTACACGAATCGTCACCACAGTATTGATCTGATTTGCACACGGAGACGACAACAACAACAGTGGTCTTAGCCCCCCGCACCAAAATTGAGTTTATTGTGTGGTTCTGCTTCCTACGATTCTAAATCCAACCATACAATTACATACAATTACAGGGTAGTAGGAGATCCTTTAAAAGTTTGTTAGACACGATTTCTTCAGGACTGAATTATCCGAATTTTCTGTCTCTTTTGACCTCCAACGCCTCGCATAAGAACATTAGGTTTCATTCCCCTCACCATATAATCTACACTTAAGAGCTTCTTTCTCTATACCTATCGTGTGTAGGTATTTCTTAAAGTTCTCAAGGTCAGTCATTAGTTCTAGCACTGGTATGATTTCTCTCCTATTCAAGTCCAGGTTTACAGAACTTCTCTTGAAACACAGCTTCGGCATCATTAGCTTTCCACGTTTTTGTCTTTGTACCATAGTCCAATATCTACGTGCTGCCTCCTGATCATCACCTCAGAAGTGATTAGGACAGATTCCGATCCAATAAATGGAGTCGTCACATCTGCTCTGGTCAGCTTCTCAGCTTGTTCACTGCCATTAATTCCTGACGGACAGACGCACTGCAGGCTTTCGCTGTTGCTTTCCCGTAGCCTCGCAAGGGTATCATGGGATTCTGTTACGACCTTTGATCTCTTTGCAAGAGCTGATACAGATTTCAGAGCTGCCTGAATAAATGTAGATGCTACAATCATGTAGTACCTATGCAAATTCTCCTCCGCACACGCTATGACAGCTGATATTTCCATCTAAAATACCGTGGTCATCTTCCCTAGAGAGACCGCTGTCTCTACTCTAGGCTATACAGTGTATACCCCCGTCCCCAGTGCTTTCGTATATTTTTTGAACCGTCAATAAACCTAACTAGGTCTCCTGAACGGTGTCACTGTTCGTTCTTCCATTGCTCCCTTCTTGCAGTTGTTACATGGATAGGTTTATCGATGAAGCTGGAAGTTATTTTACGGTCGGCCGGCATTTCCCCGACCATTCCTATCTTTACCACACTCAAAATATTGGTGTGTGAGCCCGGATATCCAATTCTTCCAACATTTACTCTGTGCGCTCCTGCCGCTGCCTCCGCTGTAACCCAAAAGTATAATGGAGGCACATCCAAAATGTTGTCCATCTCAGCAGTGGGTGTGCTGCTAATTATGCCTGTTACGGCTAAGCAGGCCCCTCTTTGTACCTTGCAAAGCTTCTTTGCAGCTACTTTTTGTTCTAACAGTATATTCAACCTTACTGTAGCCCCAAAATTGTCAGCTCTTATTGCAGTCGCATATATCCAGCACACACTACTGGGGTTTAGACTCCGGAACTCAGTTTTTACCCTCCCGCTTGGGACATATATTCATTATGTGAGGGATCCACGATAGTTTCGCATTCTGGGTTAGTACTAGACGCTTCACTACCCATCCTACTAGTAGTGTTCCGTCAAGAACCTTGAGATTCCAGTACGTGTACTGAATATGCTTCCTTGTAAATAGTACAACAGTTTTCTTGGGACTGATCCTTAGATCATGTTTTCTGCATCAGTTTTGCACAATTATCAGCGCATATTGTGTGCTGGCGTAACCTGGCGGCAGCACACGAGGCGGCAAAGTAAAGACACGCGCCGCCGACGCCTTTTGATGATTCGCTGGTTTCGGCAAATCGTCGCTGTGTCTAAGCTATTGCATTGTGGCTAATTGTATATTTAGCTTTCTTAAATGCCCACATAAAGTTCATGAAAGTGGAACAGTACACTATAATTTGCATTCCTTGAGCACGCCTGCAGGACAGTTTCTTATGATTGAGGTGCAGCACTGGCTACGACTGTTGCCTGTCCCTGCGTGCATCTGCATACCTATATTTCCCTAGCTAGAATCACAATAAGCTGGCATCGCACTTATGCCTACTTCTCACATCTTCGTACGTACAGGGACTGCAGCTACTGACATAGTTTTGTATTTGTAAATATGACAAGCTTATTAAAGAAAGGATTCCACGCAGCAATACCCAGAAGGCAGGAATAATACTAATTTGGTCTTGTCTGTTAACAATGTTGTTATTAGACACAGAGAAGGATGGCAAAAAATCCCATAATTCGCCGGAAATTAATTTGGGCTAACCACAGAAAAAATAAATCATGTTGGTGGGCCAAGGATTCATCTGTGAGAGCATGACGAAAATAATGTCTCCGAATTCTTTTTCTCGAAAACTCTTAAAACTTTTTAAGTAAAACAAACGATATTAAAATTCTACATCTTTATTCTTCATGTCTACATATTTGAAGCCCTCTGCCGCTACGGCGCTCTGAATTGCAGCGTGCAACATGACGGTGTGTAGCTACCACGGCGCGTGAGAAAGAGCGTGCTGTAATCGAGTTTCTAGGAGTTTCTAACCGCAGGAAAATTCGTCCACACATAGAACTACCTTTTCTTCAGCAGGGCAATTCCAGGCCACACACGACAACTTCGATATCCGCAACGATCCAACGCCTTGGATTCACTGTATCGTTCATCCTCGACATAGTTCCGACTCCCATCCGATTTTCTTCGGTTTCCAAAACTTAAAAGGACACCTTCGAGGACTTCACTTTGATAGTGACGGCATCAACAAACTGGCCTCTCGTTGGGAGAAACGTGTTCGTCGCCAGGGTGACTATGTAGAAAAATAAATATGTAGACATGAGGAGTTAAGATGTACAATGTTAACAACTTCTATTCAGCTTCAGGAGTTTTCACACAATGAGGGGGAAATAAGTAAGAGATATCAAAAGCTACATTGCGTAAGCCTATAAATAAAGTTATGTTATCTGTGGTAGTTTTTCATAGCGAGACCACCTTGGTATCCTATCGTGCTGTGATTTTGCTCAGCACCGAGCCTCATGACACGAATGTAGGAGTGATAATGAAGATGCAAATCAGACATCATTTTACATTATAGCAACACCTAATGGGGTGTCGATACAATAGCTAAGATGGTCAACAAATCTTCTGTACAGAGAACCGCAAGAAGATGGCCGTACGTCTTGAGCCCCAACACTGTTGACATAGGGTGAGAGTGTGTGTGTGTGTGTGTGTGTGTGTGTGTGTGTCTGTGAGAGAGAGAGAGAGAGAGAGAGAGAGAGATCGGTCCCTAGACTTACACACTACTTACACCAACTTATGCTGCGAACAACACACACACACACACACACACACACACACACACACACATGTCCCAGGAAGGACTCGAACCTCCGGCGGGAGGGGCCGCGCAATCCGTGGCATGGCGGCTCTAACCACGCTCTGACATGAGACCCATAAAATATTAGATGCAGGCTCCCAGGTTGATGCCATTTTTCTTGACTTTCGGAAATCGTTCGATACAGTTCCGCACTGTCGCCTGATAAACAAAGTAAGAGCCTACGGAATATCAGACCAGCTGTGTGGCTGGATTGAAGAGTTTTTAGCAAACAGAACACAGCATGTTGTTTTCAAGGAGAGACGTCTACAGACGTTCAAGTAACCTCTGGCGTGCCACAGGGGAGTGTTATGGGACCATTGCTTTTCACAATATATATAAATGACCTAGTAGATAGTGTCGGAAGATCCATGCGGCTTTTCGCGGATGATGCTGTAGTATACAGAGAAGTTGCAGCATTAGAAAATTGCAGCGAAATGCAGGAAGATCTGCAACTGGCCCTTAACATAGACAAATGTAATGTATTGCGAATACATAGAAAGAAGGATCCTTTATTGTATGATTATATGATAGCAGAACAAACACTGGTAGCAGCTACTTCTGTAAAATATCTGGGAGTACGCGTACAGAACGATTTGTAAAGTGGAATGATCATATAAAATTAATTGTTGGTAAGGTGGTGCCAGGTTGAGATTCATTGGGAGAGTCCTTAGAAAATGTAGTCGATCAACAAAGGAGATGTGCTTACAAAACACTTGTTCGACCTACACTTGAGTATTGCTCATCAGTGTGGGATCCGTACCAGGTCGGGTTGACAGAGGAGATAGAGAAGGTCCAAAGAGGAGCGGCGCGTTTCGTCACGGGGTTATTTGGTAAGCGTGATAGCGTTACGGAGATGTTTAGCAAACTCAAGTGGCAGACTCTGCAAGAGAGGCGCTCTGCATCGCGGAGTATCTTGCTGTCCAGGTTTCGAGAGGGTGCGTTTCTGGATGAGGTATCGAATATATTGCTTCCCCCTACTTATACCTCCCGAGGAGATCACGAATGTAAAATTAGAGAGATTCGAGCGCGCACGGAGGCTTCCCGCGAACCATACACGACTGGAACAGTAAAGGGAGGTAATGGCAGTGGCGCGTAAAGTGCCCTCCGCCACATACCGTTGGGTGGCTAGCGGAGTATAAATGTAGATGTAGACATAGGAGTCTGAATGCTTATATATTATGAAACACAAAGAAATCAATATCTTCCATCAAGTTCTAGGCATGGGAGCAGACATTTTCTGCTGAATCGTGGCAAGGAGCTAATGAAACCAGAATTCAAACGACGACTCGGACGGCCCCTAGGACTTACGAAGACGATAGCGACTGCAGTGAAAAAACACTGTTCCAGAACCAGGGGCTATGCGAAGAGAAGGTGGAAAGCCACCTGCTAAAGTCCAGCTTACAAAACGAAGCTAGTGTCGGTTGTGTCCAAGAGAGTTCGACAGGAAGTGTAGAGTATAATGTAAGATGTGCAAAAATATGTATATGTACACAACATTTGAAGACAATCACAAAAACTATGTGTGTCCCATGGAGTGACAAATGGCGTAGGCAAATGTTTGGAAATTTGATGGCGGCTTCTTTTTATTCAGTTGTGTTCCCATTTTTGTTTTGTTTCATTAGTAGACATTTACCTTGTATATAGTTTACAAAAGTTGTAATTCATGTGTGTACGAGAGAGAGGAAAAATATGAAAACATGTATTATCTTAAGCTTCGTATTCACGGCCACAGCATTGCAGCCTCAATTAATTGTTTAAATGTGTTGTATTAAATAAAGTTTGTCATATTTTTGCAATAATTTCTATTCAAATATCACTATTATTGCATGGAGTCTCGTTTGACCTCTCATGACAGTTACTGTTGATCCTGAAACTTGGCAGTCCGAAGGTTAATAATGGGTTTATTCTTGATAGCCGACGTTCCTGTTCCGTTCATGACAGAGGCCACGGAGACGTGTGGCGGAAGCAGGACTGCGCAGGAACAATGGGTTGTTTACCCGTGCCAGGCTGACCGATACAGAAGAAACCTAATGAGGGGGTTGGGGGGGAGGGTTGGAGGGAAACGCGCCTGCAAGAGGGGAGGGGGGCACCCAGGAAGGGGGGTGGGGGAGGGAGGGAGGGTAGGCGCCGTGCGCCGGCTGCGATCAATACGAGCGGTAGTGGCGCCGCGCCGCGCAGCGTACAGCGCTGGGCCAATTACTGCGACACTACGGTCTGTACCAGCGAAGCAAATACCGACTGTCTGCAGAAGAGTCGATAAGTCCCCCAATAAAGCCGTTTGCTTTTCAACATTATCGCACGGCACAAGGCACGACTGCACGAGCTACGGATGATCTCTGCCCGTAATGTTCTCGCACTGATTTATGAGGTGCTATACTGTTTACTCCAAGTACAAGCGGCAGCTCAATATGCGTCTGTGCACAGGTCGTACAACATGCCCAACCATATTTTCGCTTCTTTGGGAAACTGAAGGAAACAATAATTGCCCCACAAATATTTACGATGATGGAGCTTTTGAAAAGTTTCATAGAGTTTTCATTTACAGACGATATTGTTGAGTGACAACTGGTTTCTCATTTGAACATGCAACCAAGAGCGAAAGCTTTAAGCGTTAATTTGTTATCTCTATTACGAAAATCCTCGTTCAAAATGTGCAATGGTTTCCTTTATGCCATTTCACATAGGGACAGGTTATCGCTGAAAGAACCGGACCGTTAAAACCACTCAAAATAAACCGGTTTCCGAAATAACCGATTTTCGGTTTTTTATTCCTATTCTTTACTATAATAAACGTAGAAATCAAACGAAGGTTGGAAAGTTTTGATTAAGTTTCAAGGTACATAAAACCAAATTATTAGATTAAATAGGCAAATTTTCTCGAAAAGTGATACGTGGTTGACCACTACAAAAAATTAGCAGCATTATCCTGCAGATTCAATTTTTTTTAACTCTGCTCAAAAATTATGCTGTAATCGGGGATCATACTATTATTTGGGCTTTATGAAAAGTATATGCCAAAAGGTGATTGACTGAAGTTGAAGAACTATTTTTTTGTCTTAATTTGTCCATTTTCGAGGATTAAATGCAGATAAAGGCATGTTATGAAGACACAGGCAGCATAGCTGCTGCTTGTTGTTGTTGTGGTCTTCCGTCTTTGATGCAACTCTCCATGCTACTCTGTCCTGTGCATGCTGCTTCATTTCCGAGTAACTACTGCAACCTACATCCCTCTGAATCTGCTTAGTGTATTCATATCTTGAGCTCCCTCTATTATTTTTACCCTCCACGCTTCCCTCCATTGATGCCTCAGGACGTGTCCTTCCAACCGATCCCTTCCATAGTTGTTTGTGCCACAAATTCCTCTTCTCCCCAATACTATTTAGTATATCCTCATTAGTTACGTGATCTACTCATCTAATCTTCAGCGTTCTTCTGTAGCACCACATTTCGAAAGCTTCTATTCTCTTCTTGTCCAAACTATTTATCGTCCGAGTTTCACTTCCATACATGGCTACACCCCATACAAATACTTTCAGAAAAGAC
The DNA here is from genome assembly GCF_021461395.2 of Schistocerca americana. NCBI lineage: Eukaryota > Metazoa > Arthropoda > Insecta > Orthoptera > Acrididae > Schistocerca > Schistocerca americana. The sequence continues at coordinate 404,081,775 of NC_060126.1, read as the reverse complement.
TTCCTGACACTTAAATCTATAATCGATGTTAACAAATTTCTCTTCTTTAGAAACGCTGTCCTTGCCATTGCCAATTTAGATTTTATATCCTCTCTACTTCGACCATCATCAGTTATTTTGCTCCCCAAATAGCAAAACTCATCTACTACTTTAAGTGTCTCTTTTCCTAATCTAATTTCCTCAGCATCGCCCCATTTAATTCGACTACGTTCCAATATTCTCCTTTTGTTTTTGTTGATGTTCATCTTATATCCTCCTTTCGGGGCACTGTCCATTCCGTTCAACTGCTCTTCCAGGTCCTTTGCTGTCTGACAGAATTACAATGTCATCGGCGAACTTCAACGTTTTTATTTCTTCTCCACGGATTTTTATTTCCTACTCAGAATTTTTCTTTTGTTTCCTTTACTGCTTGCTCAATATACAGATTGAATAACATCGGGGATAGGCTACAACCCTGTCTCACTCCCTTCCCAACTACTGCTTTCCCTTTGATGTCGACTCATGTAACAGCCGTCTGGTTTTTGTACAAATTGTAAATAGCCTTTTGCTCCATGTATTTCATCCTTGCCACCTTCAGAATTTGAAAGAGAGTATTCCAGTCAACATTGTCAAAAGGTATCTCTACGTTATCGTCCATACTTCACTTCCATACATGGCTACACTCCATACAAATACTTTCAGAAAAGACTTCCAGACACTTAAATCTGTCAACAAATTTCTCTTCTTCAGAAACGCTTTCCTCGTCGTAGCTGGTCTACATTTTATATCCTCTCTACTTCGACCATCCTTAGTTATTTTGCTCCCCAAACAGCAAAACTCATCTACTATTTTCAGTGTCTCTTTTTCCTAATTTAACTCCCTCTGCAATCCCTGATTTAATTCTACGATATTGCATTATCCTCGTTTTGCTTTTGTTGTTGTTCTGCTGCCTACTATACCTTTCAAAACAAATTGAGCACTATACGCCATGGATACCACACTTCGTAATTTACTGCCACACAAGGGATGGTGGCATTCTGTAATACAGCTGATGTCCGAGGAAGACAGTGAGAAACTACTGCAAGACCAGATGGGGCAATTCTTGGCACACTGCATGTACATGTGTAACATCTAATACGCTACGCCAGATGGTAACAGGTGCTCTATTGTCTCGACAATGCCGAATCAATTTTTAAGCCATGTGTTTGTGCTTGTTTTCTGTCAGTACTTTTCTGGTTTTCTATAACAACTCAATATTTCAAAGCAATGTTAATTTTACCTATAAAAATTATTCGTTCTTTTAAATGTTTTTTTTTTTAATTTTAACATTGCTGCTATTGGTAATTGACATTTTTTAAAATCCGGTTATTAGTAGAAAATAAAAACACTTGTTATAGCTGAGACCACATAAACACCGAAAAATATCTGTTATTCAGAACTAAAATACCAGTATCAGTTTTAATGGGCCGGTTTTTCCCATGACTACTGTAATACCCTGTCGACACTCAAAATATCGGCGCCTAAAATGACGCTGGCGTTGTTGCAAAGCTGCACATCGAATGATTCTGACATCTACATAAGGTTTCGCATTTTTATAGTTACAAATAACAGTATTTGGAATACATGTAGTCGTTGGGATAAAGGAAGTTGGGGGAATTAAAAGAAAACTGAACCGACGTGAAACAATACTCTGAATTTATTATAAATCCTTGTTATATACATTTTCATGTGTCCAAAAACTTGTTTTGCATTCGGAATGTTTGTCCTTGCTTATGTAGATGTCAGAGATAAAATATAACTGGGCAAATCATAATTCAAGGCAATGATGACAAAAATGTTTCTCATTTCGAAAAGTATAATCGTTTACAAAAGTCAACTTAACCGACGGCCAGAGATATAAACTACTGCTGTGGTCACGGTTATTATCTATGAGGACGCTGTATACAAATTCTCCACTTAGTAAGTACTTTAAAACAAAAAAATGGTATTTGCAAAACGATAATATGAAACGGAATCTCTTATTCGTGACGAATAAGCTAGCTTCATAAAATGTAGGTATGAAGTTTGGCATCCATGATGCCCTTCTGCCTATGAGAGTTAGAAGTCTTTTTTACATTAAAATTTTTCCACAAACAGTAAATTTTGGCGCAAAATCGGTGTGCAATGTCAGAAGCCGTTTAAAAAAAACCTTTCCTCTACCATTAGTACGTGTCGAGAAAAACGGATATTGAGATGAGAAATAACATATAAATAATGATTTCTAATGAAGGGAATGCTGGATGTTTTGGTTACTACTGTGTGACTCGCTGTGTGTGTGTGTGTGTGTGTGTGTGTGTGTGTGTGTGAGAGAGAGAGAGAGAGAGAGAGAGAGAGAGAGAGAGAGAGAGAGAGACAGACTTTTCTGTTACAGAAAAATGCCAACTCCCTCTAAGTTGCCGGCCGAAGTGGCCGTGCGGTTAAAGGCGCTGCAGTCTGGAACCGCAAGACCGCTGCGGTCGCAGGTTCGAATCCTGCCTCGGGCATGGATGTTTGTGATGTCCTTAGGTTAGTTAGGTTTAACTAGTTCTAAGTTCTAGGGGACTAATGACCTTAGCAGTTGAGTCCCATAGTGCTCAGAGCCATTTGAACCCTCTAAGTTACTTACCTGCGATGTTTGAATTTCCACGAAAAATACAGTTGCGTAAGATAGCCTTGTGACGCAGTACCAACATAAATCGTCGTAAAAGGATATCGACTTATCGAAGTTCAAGATAAAGAGAGAGCGTGGAGTTCATTACTAGCGTCCTGAATTTGCCGCTTTACTCAATGTTCAACTCACTACGTTCTCGATCTACATTCATCGCTCATACACGTATCAGCAGGCATTCTGAAACCTGTGAAATATTTACTACTGCCTCACAAATAGGAATTTATGCTTTGAAAGGGTAGTACATTGTAGTCTGCAAAAATCCAGATGCTCAGCCATCCATGCAAATACGCATACGTTGTAGCTGCTATCTAAAATCATGGGTTATTCCCCGCTTTCACGCAATTTAGGAAAAAGGTTTCAGCAGTCGCGCTTCATTAGCAAACTAGAAATATACTACGTCGGTTTCGGATGCACTTGATATCCATACCATACCATTATTGCCCCTCCCCCCTTTCTCTCTCTCTCTCTCTCTCTCTCTCTCTCTCTCTCTCTCTCTCTCTCTCTCTCTCTCTCAGTAGTGGGGAAGGAAGGCACACCTCAAGAATTTGAATGTGAACTGCACAAAAACTTCGACTAGCTGAGATAAAGAAAGCACACGACGGATACAGAGCGTTTTACGGAATACAGCTAACACGACACAGTGTCGCATAAAAGACTGGCGTAGACGAATAGATTACCGGAAACACATTAACATATTACAACGCAGAAACTAGAGCATCAGATACCACAAGCACCTTTGACAACTACTAACGGAAATTACAAACAACTTCACGGACAAGACCTTTTCATGAATTCCACTGCAATACAGACCGCTAAAAGAGTTTTTAACTGCTCAGCGCTTCCCTTCACAACTGGAACCTCATATACAAAGAGTATGCTTCTATGAAGAAGATGCAAGCCATCACAGCGGCAAATGCAACAATGAGGCCGTTAGTCTCGGCAAGAAACCCACCCGGACTAGTGGATATTTCTAGAAGCGGTGAGCAATGCCATTATATAACATAAAGGTCCCTAAAACGAGCATACTTGTACAGAGAAGCCTGCGGCGTCAACCGCACGGCATTTCGTAACTACTGAAGCCCTTCGGACAAGGCTGCAGTTCCCAAAGCATCTGATGTAAATGGAACAGCGAAATGTAATGCCCACTTACCGATGACTAAAGCTATACGAGAATAATTCTGTAACTTTTGAAAATGAACTGGTTCTGTCCACAGTCACAGTTCCAACAACGGTAGGCGATAACGGTGTCAGTTTAAAGTATCACAGGAAGTTTCTAGACAGATTACTAGAAGTAGTGCATCGCACTTCGGTCCACTACAGCCACAACAAGCTCATTCTGACTTCAAGTCAAGAATGTTTGCACAATAAGGAGATCACACAGCGTTGAACAATAACAAAAGTATAAGTAGCTGGCGTATTTAATTGTCGTCGGCGAACATCAATATTAATCGTAATAGTAGGTGTTCAAATGTGACTGCGCTAGTTTGACCCGGTAAGAAGCTACCGTAAAATAAAAAATGAAGGGATCGCAGGGAATACAGCAAACGGCCAGTGAGCACTTACATGGCTGTAGGCTAAGAAATCCTCAAAATCACAGGATGAGATCAACAGATTCTGACATATTCGAGGTATTTCGAAAGACGTATCAACTCATGGGGGGCCCTGCACGAATTTATTGCATGACCTGTGCATGCGAAGCGCCAAGCAAATGCCCTACTCGTTCCTTTGAAAGGGCAGGACAGATTTCCTTCCCATCCTTGAAACAATCCGAGTTTGTTCTCCGTCTCTAATGACCTCGATGTCGACGGTACGTTAAACCCTAATCTTTCTTCCTTCTTTGTATAAGAGACATTCAGGAACAAGAATTAGTTAGTGCAGACCAACGGATTTTTTTTTTTTTATTCATTCCTACTGTGGTCACCACTTATTACACTGTCTGATGAGAGTATCCAATAACAGTAAAAAATCTGTCACTTAAAATTGTGAATTTGGTTTAGTGAATTGACTGAAACAGCGATAAATGGGAAAGTTTATGATGTATGGTACTAATAAGTGGATTCCGGGAAGAAGCATAAGTAGCAGCGAGTTCTTTGTCAACACCATATAAAAGCGTCGCTTTGGGATTGAAGGGTCGTTGGCTGCTTTTGTAACTTCCTTTTTGTTGCTCCGTAGCAACTCAGTATTTAAAGCACGTTCGTTGGGAGAGCCAAAGGAAAAACTGATAATTGCAATGTATGAAGGAGACGAAAAATATAATATGGACACCCTAGAGTAAACAGCACTTTTCCACCGTTCGTTTTCTTTTGTAGTGCCTTGTACTAGAAGATCTCTATGAAAGTTTGTTGAGCCGCCAGAAACTTTGTAAAAAAAAAAAAAAAAAATTAAATTAAAAAAACAATGGCGTTGTTATGGTCCACTGTCACGACAGCCCTTACTGATTTCGAATGAAGACAAATTGTTGGCTTTTGCACTAGCGGTGGATCAATAACAACAGTCACTAATCCACTTGGAGAATTCAAAGCTACCGTATCTAATGTCATGACAGAACACAGTGTACATGGGAAATTACATTAGCGCGACAACTAAACGCACTAATAGAGACAAGCTGATATTAAAAATGATAGTTTCTTCTAACAAGAAAGGAGTACAAAATTTGGACTATCTATCAATGAAAACCCGGAATGTTACCCAACGAGTGTACTTGAGAACCGTCCCTTAAAGCAGGTTGCGTTTCCGTAACTGGACACCATCGGAGGCACGGTGGGCATTCTGTAACGGTTTGAGCTACCATTCAGCAGTTTTCATCAAGTTGTCTTGGGGCGTTCTTACGTATAATCAGACCAAAAATTTACGTTTATTGTAAATATGCAAACAATGAACGAATGAGCTTTAATATGAAATCGATCTTTTGATAACAATAGTTCTGGAACGTCACGTCGTATGATCAGTTTTACTGACAACAAAATAGTGTGGTCCACAGACACTGGCCATAATTTACGAATAAAACAGGCGGAAGGCAGGTTACAAGCTGTTTTAGAGTACAGAATTGTTTTACGACCTCCCACCACGTCACCATAGACAGAACTCTGGAACCTTCCCAAGAATTCAGAATACTTAGCTTATTGGATTACACAGCGTGACTTGCTGTAGTTCTTGAGGACGCTAAAAAGAGCAACAATACGACGCTCGCAAAAAAGACCAGTAACACTGGCTGAGAGAAAGAATTTTGCGTACCCTTCAGCATTAAGACACTTGGAAAGGAAGCTGTAAAGTGAAACGTTTTGCTATCACTGCACGGTCCAGCATACGAGTATAAATACAGACCAGGAGTGCCCAGTTTTGTCTTTGAGAAGCCTGGTACTTTGACGCAACAACTTGTTTATTTTGAAGGTTAATAAAATTTTTAAAAATGAGAAAACTTGTTTCACTCAGTGGTTATTTCAATTTTTGATCGTAACTAATAACACAGATATCATTAAATATTCTTAAAAAATATTATCGTCAAAAGTCGAAACACCGCCATGTTATTTATCGCGCAGCACTTAATTCGCTTCCCGCGGAACACCAGTGCAGACTGTCGTTGCCTGTGAAGAGTTTCTTCGTTTTTGTGGGAAAGTAAGACTCTTGTAACTTCAAGAGATCTGGATCGTTTGCGGTATTGCATTACAGCTACAATGTTCGTGACCTATGAGGAGACGGCAAGATGTCTTGAACTTGCACAGAGGGTCACAACCGTTACTATGCCAGTTGTTGGCAGATCTAACAAAGCTAATAACAACTTACACATTCTCATGGCTCGTTTTCGGGATATTTTAGTTGTGATAGGAGCTGAGCGGCGAACTACTCTGCAACCGCCGGAGGGAATGCAGCGAGCCGAAGCCGCGAGAAGAAAATCTTACCAGTTAGGAAAGTAGCACAGAGCGCGCATTGCCCGTACTGACCGCTGAGAACCGGTCTCGCGCGCGTCTCCGAACAAGCAATGAAAAGTAGGCGTCGCAGATTTACGCACACAACAACGAAGCTGCGTTTCCAAATCAATCCAAACATAGTAAAGCTACCATCAATTACAAGGCTTGTTTACATTCAGTTATGGTTTACAAAGTTTGGTCGTATTTTGAGGTTAATGCTATAGCCTACCTGCGATCTGAGCAAAGAGCGAGTTTAATGGAGTCCACAGTATAAAGGGGCATGTGAACTAACTTTTTTTTCTCCCAACCAGACACCTTCCAACAACATCACTTTTCGAAACTCGAATCTGAGAAGGATGTAGAAGGAAATCTACGATGTTCTAAGGGCAGTTAGAACGCCGTAAAAAACACATTTTCAGTTTTAAGCCTATAAAATAAAGAGAAGGAACACTAGGATAAAGATGGAAACCTGGTGACAGAAAAGGGGAAAGCGATGAACAGATGGAGAGAATATTTTAAACAAATGCTCGAGTGTGACAGCACCGATAGGGAATAATGGATATACTATACAGTAGAGCAACAAAATTGAAGAACGTTCTCTTGCAAAAGAACAGAAAGGGCGAATGGAAAAAAAATCCAGAAAATGATGAAATAATTGCCGAACTGTTAAGTGGTATTACTTTACACACACGGATACATTACCTTATCTGTTTAATCTGGAATCCAGAAAGGATTCCAGAAGAATTGACTATAGGTGTAATCCAGACCGCATGAAAGAAAGATGACAAGAGAGGTTGCTCTAAATACAGAGGGATCACTCAGTTGAATGTAGCTATAAGGTTTTATCCGGAATCCTATACGGTAGATTAGTCCCATATGGGAGTATGGCTTTATGCCTAATAGACCACCTGTGGACCAAATATTTGCACTGAGACAAATATAGGAAAAAGCATACGATTATAACATAGAACTCAAAAATATCTACGTGGACTTCAAGCAGACCTTCGATAATATAAATAAGGACGAGTTATATTTCGTTTATTAAGGCAACCTTGGAAGGTTCCAAGGCAATGGCGAGAGTGGGTGAAGAATTAACTAAACGATTGTTTCAATATCAATAAAGGAGTTAGACAAGGTGCTCTTTCCATAATGCTTTTCAATTTCACCTTAGCAGCAATTATACGAAAACTGCAAATATCTGAACACACAGGTACAAGAACCACACAGCTGACTTCGTTTGCCGATTATGTTGCAATTATTAACAGAAGGATGTGACTGGATTGTGGAACTGAAAGAAGCAGTACAGCATAGGGGGCTGGAAATTAACGAATCCTTAACTACATGTATCAAATTCCACAGAACGTAAAGGATTTTGAATACTTAAGGGCTAATATTAATAAAGTAAATTTCACGTCAACTGAAATGTGGCTAACGACATGATTGGGCCAATTGTTACATATGGATGTGAAGCATGGACACAAACCAGCACTGACGAACAAAAACTAAGAGTCTTTGAGGGAAGAATACCACAGAAAATTTATGGAGGGATCCGAAATAATGATGGTTCATGGAGAGCGAGACTAATTATGAGTTGGATCATCTCATACAGGGAGCTGACATTGAATGTTATGGGACTTAACTGTTAAGGTCATCAGTCCCTAAGCTTACACACTACTTAACCTAAATTATCCTAAGGTCAAACACACACACACACCCATGCCCGAGGGAGGACTCTAACCTCCGCCGGGACCAGCCGCACAGTCCATGACTGCAGCGCCCTAGACGGCTCGGCTAATCCGAGGCAGAGATGAACTGGGGATTCTCCTGTACGAACATTTCTTGAGTGTACCGTGGATGTCAGGAAAACTTCAAATCTCCGACATTGCTGCGGCCCGAAAAAGATCCTGCAAGAACGGGACCAACAACGACTGAAGAGAATCGTTCAACTTGACATAAGTGCAAAGCTTCCGCAAATTGCTCCAAATTTCAATGCTGGGCCTTCAGCACGTATCAGCGTGCGAACCATTCAACGAAACATCATCGATATGGGCTTTAGGAGCCGAAGGCCCACTGATGTACCCTTGATGACTGCACGACACAAAGCTTTACGCCTCGCCTCGGCCCTCAACACCGTCATTGGACTGTTGACGACTGGAAACATTTTGCCTTGACAGACGCGTCTTGTTTCAAATTGTGTCGAGCGGGCGGACTTGTACGGGTATGGAGACAACCTCATGAATCCATGGACCCTGCATGTTATCAGGGGACTGTTCAACTTGGTAGAGGCTTTGCAATGGTGTGGGGCATGTGCAGTTGGAATGATATGGGCCCCTGATACGTCTAGATAATACTCTTTTTTGACCGGTGACACGTACGTAAATGTCCTGTCTGATCACCTGCATCCATTCATGTCCATTGTACATTCCGACGGACTTTAGTAATTCCAGCAGAGCAATGCGACACCCCACACGTCCATAATTGCTACAGAGTGGCTCCAGGAACACTCTTCTGAGTTTAAATACTTCTGCTGGTCACCAAACTCCCCAGATATTAACATTATTGAGCATATCTGGCGACATCTTGCATCATGCTGTTCTGAAGAGATCTTCACCTCTTTGTACTCTTTCGGATTTATGGACAGCCCAACAGGATTCAAGGTGTCAGTTCCCTGCAGCAATACAGCAGACAATAGTCGAGTCCATGTCAGGACGTGCTGCGGCACTTCTGCGTGCTCGCGGCGGCCTGCACGATATTAGGCAGGTGTACCAGTTTCAGTGGATATGCAGATCCCTGACTATCCTGCTCGGTCCTCTGTTTTGTCACAACAGAGCACGTGTGGAATGTGATGGTAAGATGTGTACCTTCATACAAGCCTCCAACCAACAATACTGATGAACTAGCAAAACATAAGACTTTCGGAGGCTGTTTGCTACAATGTCACAATGAGTACAGGAATATCCTGCCTATGGGGTAACGCCTCATACTGATTTTGACGGTGGGCATCAGTTGCGAATGAAATGAAAGCTTAATCATTCAATACCCGTAGTGTGAAGAACATCTCCAGATAGGTCGACAAATAATCGACTTGCGTTCCATGGTGTAACACTTTCCATTTCAGTTGGTGTAAGATATTTTTTGTTTCGTCGCTTACTGGAATCAAACTTCGAAATAGCGAACTTTATCTTCTGTACATGAGACATCGCTTCTTTCATTTATATATTCTCTATTATACTACCTAACAGGGTAGCAAGATACAATATTTTGTTTCCACTACTGTCGAGACCGATTTCGTTATCTCTTTATTCAATGACTAAATAAAAAACCAAGAATAAAGACTATGTACTTTCTACATATCTTGGTGTTTGTCCCTGATCTCGACTCTTTTTGTGCTCGTTTGATGCTTTCTACATCAGTGACCCCTGAACTATTTTGGACATATATCTTCAAGGTCTGGAAATGCTTAACTCTATTACAGCTTGAAAAATATTTCTCCAAGCATACTAATACAATCACCTTACAATAAGCTGGTTCCTTTCTCATTCATTATCAGTTGGATCTTTTGCGTATTCTGCTTTTCTCGACTTTACTTGGCATACACTAGCACACTTAGTCTTTTGTCTCGCAGGCTGTATTTCCACAGTTATTCCTTAATCAACAAATCGGGGCGTTTTGTCAGTAACGTGCAACCACTGTGCCAAAGGCAAAATTTTTCCTCGTGATGACAGATCACATATTACCTGGAAACAGCAAATCGATGGTATGCAATTAAAACCTCGTAATTTCATTTGCCTTTGAAAACTCGTAATTCCAGTAACCAGTAACTCCGTAACCAAAAAGTGATTTGAAAGTGTATGGATTTCTCTAATCTGTCAATAGCTGGAATCTACTATCTAGTTACACATGTAGCACCCTTCTGTATGACTTTCCTTTTTAAGAAACCGTTTATGCTTCACCTGCAAAATGTAGCAAAACAGAGTTACGAGGTTTTCACTGCCTACCATCGAAAAGCTAATTAGAAGGTGAAAGCCATTTGCCTTCCCTCTAAAAGAGCAGAACTAGTAGAATTGACTAGCAATCGATTCCAAGCCGCCCGTTTACATGCGTTCTGTTTGGCTTGTCAAATCTTCGTTAGGCTACTCATTGTATATTTCCTTGACGTGGCTCTTATTCGACGCAGAGAAAGGAAATATGTAACCTACGGGCTTGTAAGAGTACTGTCAAGTCGAGGAACCACCACCAAACAGTAAACTTATGACCGCACTTAAGTTGTGCCACTGCAGAAGGGGTGCCAAAATCAGCAGATCCCCTAGCAGCAGTAGGGAAAAAGGCAGCGGAACAAGTAAAAACAATATTAAAAAGAGAACTCAACCATTTGCACGTGTCAAGTTCCCAGTATGTCCACCCATAGGAAATTATAAACACGGCTGTAAAAGAGCCTTCATGAGACAACCAGAAAAACCAAAAATCAAAAAGTAATAATAAACTCAATGAACAGTAATTAATAAGGTTTCTACAATTGGAGTTCCCCATTTACAGACTATAAACAATTGCAGCAATTCATCAGACTAAAGAAGCAGCAGAACAAAAAGTAAACAAAATTACACTAAGACATAAAGAACAAACCTTTCCAATACGAAATAAATTGTAAACCGTAATAAAAAAAACATTTCCTTGCCGTCAACTAAAGCTTCAAACTGGAAGTGCACCCTTCCGGGAAACGGAAAAATGTAAGAATAAAGGACTTTTACTCTTCCTTAGCATCTGCAGTTTTGAGCTCTGGGGTCAACTTGGTTTAATTTTCACACTTACGAGTTTTTCACGGTATTACAGCCCACACTTGAGTGCTGCGACACTCACTCTCTGCCCAAAGTTTCACCACCACCACCTTCTTAGATTATGTCACTGTTATCCATATTGGTGGTAATACCTTTAAAGTCGTGATGCAACCCAATGCTCATGGACTGCCACATCCTGGATGTTTGCCAATGTTAGTGGATAGATGAGGACACTTCTCGCAGTCGACATCGTTGCGATTTTCATACCCATCGACACACAGTAATCCACACAATGAATTCATTTCTAAGGAAAATCATCCGCTCAGTCTGCTGCAAAACTGCGCAACTAAGAACTTTATATACTGAATTTTCCTCTACGTAAGCTGTCTTTCGACTGACACGCAGACCTCTAAACTAGTGCCGCTAGTGTAAACTTCGTTTCCAACATGTCCAATTAAGATTTCATTGGGCGTGGTGTCATAATCTGTTTATCCCTTTAGTTTGTCTAGAATATCATTTCCAACAGTTCAACTATTACTCGAGTAATTTGAAATCTCTTCACAGTACTCTTTGAAGGCAAATAAAGATGTTGCTCTGTGTTATCACACAGATAAATCTTCAGCCCCAGTGTTAATTTCAACACTGCACTGGTTTATTCGAAACTTGATATTTTTCAAATCAGCAAATCATTACCATATCCAGAAAATATCCCTGAAGATTGAAACCTACACCATTTGCAAGATGAATCCTACTGAGCCACTAAGTGACATGTATGTTCTCCATACCACTTACGTTGTTAACAACCGAAGAGTGGCCATGTGGAATGCTTCACACGTACTAGTGTTTCTGAAAACTGCAACACAATGAAGAACTAACCAAACACTTTAAAATTTGTATGTTAAGATGACAAAGTCAGACGCAAAGAACGAGTCCTGGTCGCCATAGCCACAATGTTGATAAATCCACTGTCAAGCTGGATCATCACTATTTCGTTGTTTGCGTTTAAGACCATCAAGTTAGACAACGCAACTTATCTAAATTACTGATAAGACATACATCGACAGCGATATAAATTCAACAGGCATTTCATGACAATAAATTTGTATTCTGAAGGAGTGAATGTAGCTACTTGTAACGAAATTCTATTCCTTCATTTAGTTACAACTGGAAAAATTAATAACAACACGGGCGGATGCAAAGAGGGTTTTGGAAACGGTCAAGCATAAAACGGAGTAATATTAGGAGAAAAAAAGCGAAACTACGCTGGCACCAAAAAATGTACCTTGCTTAGAAAAACGAGTTGTAGCAAAGGACAAAACCGTGAATATTACGCAAGTGAATGGCAGGGACCCAGCTGATTTCCTCGTTGCTAACTAGTATCAGGAGCATCCAATGAACAGAATGAAAAAGTGTGACAACGGGAGTTAAACAGGCAACAGAAATATTATTAATTCCACGATTGTCCACGAAGTACTCTACACAAAATTACCACACTAGGTCGAATTGCTACGGTACCTGGCATAAACTCTGGTTTAAAGTTAAAAAAATACGGTCAAAGATAATGACGAAGAGTTAAGGCATGACGTAATCAATTTTTTTCGCGAAAGAGAGAGGCAGTGATTGTATTTTGCTATTCCGGTAGACGTCGAGGAAAGAAAGTGAGATAGACCACAGGAGAAGAAGTCTTTCAATAAAGGAAACCAGCTCACACAGTTTCAGGTAAGTGGAAGTTTCTAATGTTTATATCCAATATGCAATAAAGTGTCGAACATGATATTACATTTGAAAAGTGTTCAAATGAAGTAAATTAACGAAGAAATCTTATGCAGGAGAAATTGTGAAACCAAACCATGAGATATAACAGGTAGATTAATTTCATAGAACATATCACTGAGGAATTAAAAATGTAGTGGCATACCGTCGCTGATTTTTCTTGTGGTGGCTGCACAGAGGGGAAAAGACTGCTGCATTACATATGGGGTCAAAGGTGGCTCGTCAATAATGTGTGACGTCAATGGGTGTGGTCGGCCAAAGTGGTTTCAAACTGAAGGCACACTCTACAGTGTGCACCGTTCCCTCTTCTTGTGAAAGACTGCGTACGCTCTCCCGGCTTTTCGTTTCATCGGCAGCTGCAGGCTTCACCCGCTAAATAAGCAGACAAATAATATGATGAATAGCCTAAATCCTGAATACGTGTTTTAGAATTCAGCATCAATAAAATGTGGGCTTTGATCGAAACTGCCACCCTACTCCCATGCTTTTGTTATTTGTGGCCACTTCTACGAAATAATTATATATCAGTGGCGCTCTCAATCTGGAATTGTACCATTTTATGTGGATCACTAGGAAGTTCCATTATCAGTCTTCCTTGGTTCAGAAATTTTCGCAAACAAGAGAATACTTTGTTCTCGACAACATTAAGTGGAGCATATTAACTTGAAAATCAAACCTCCTAACAAAGGAACGTGCTATAAATGGTCTTTAGGCTTGGGGCTACGCTCCCTCTCTTGGCGCATCCCTCTAAGACTTGCCATTCACTCTCACACAAGCCACGAAGGAGTTGTGCAGGGCTTTTGTTACAGGGGGTGGCTTGCTGGACCAGTTGAACAAGAAAAGCTCAGGGGTTCATTGTAATGATCACAGACTTGTTTTCGTTAAATACCCCTGAACCTCCATAACGGTCATTTTCTAAGAGCAGACTGTGATTTCAGTCGAGAGACTGCGGTGGAAAGAAGCGGATACACAGGAATGCACATATTATATCCGCACTTTAGTACGTCAAAATCATGCCCTGGATTAAAAAAAAGCGACAAGTAAGTTGCTCCTTGAGTCTACGATTCAAGTACAGCAGGAAGTCAGTCCGTGCCCTGTTCCACTCACCTGAGAGATGTAAAGTACAGCAGAAACAAAGAAACAGGTAGTAGTCAATGGCAATAACGTTATAGCTCGCCAGAACGGTCTTAGAAACATGAACTAAACTCCGTCTGAACCGGCCATGGAGGCCCAAAGGTACCTCACCCCACAGGCATCACTGGATGCACAGATGGAGGGGCATGTGGTCAGCACACCGTTCTCCCGGCCATATGTCAGTTTAGGACACTGAAGCGACCACTTCTCAATCAAGTAGTTCCTCAGTTTGCCTCACATGGGCTGAGTGCACCCCGTTTGCCAATAGCGCGCGGAAGATCGGATGGTCACCCATCCAAGCACTAGCCCGACACCGCTTAACATCGGTGATCTGACAGGAACCAGTGTTACCATTAAGGGCAAGGCCGTGGGCCTTACCAACATGAGGAGGGATAAATGCACAGTGTGCACCATTCATAGTGAGGTGACTTACTTGTTAGTAGTTCCGCAAAAGCAGCTTCTTGTACCTCATCATACAATTCATCCGGTTTTTTTTTTTTTTTTTTTTTTTTTTTTAAGTGTCACAGTGTTGTTGAACAGGCTTATCGGCTTCGCCGATTTTCCGTGTATTGATGTAGTTGTGTTTAGGTAGTGCTGTTGGGGCACCATTTATTCACTGAGGGTCAGGATTGTGATTTTTGAACTTAAAAGTTCTCCAATCCGCCGCCCTTGGTGGGGTACTGCGCCTTGCAAGAAGGCTTGGTGTTTGATTCTCCTTCCTCTCCTCTTGGTCCTTGGTGTTTGTTGCGGCTGGGATGCCGCTTTCTTCTTTGTCCATGGTGGTTCGGCGTCTGCTTGCCGCTAGATTTGTCTCTTGCAATACGATCTACTTGGTCTGATTTAAAGTGGTTGGTGTGGTTGAAATTGCTTCTGACTGGGAGTTGGGGTGTATTTCCTGATTTAATCTGTGGGGTCCTCTGTGATGGATCGTGGCACTCTCTGTTTGTGCCAGGTTTTGGGTCTTTGGGTGCCTACGTCTGTCAGGCGTCTGCAGCTATTTCTGATGTTGTCTATCTTTTGGAAAATTTTTGTAGTCTGTTTCCTAATTGTTTGATCAAGTGTATCCATCTCCAGCTTTTCATGTAATTGGGATATTCTAGTCCAGCAGGGTGCTCCTAGGATCCACCTGAGCACCTTGTTCTGCACTACCTGCAGTTCATAATTCCTTGTTGGGCAAGCCACTGCCCATGATGAGCATCCATATGTCATTGTGGGCAGCACCGTTGTCTTATATAGTGTCCGTTTTGTTTCAGTTTTCAAGTTCTTGCTCTTGAAGAGAGGGTAAAGCGCCTTGGCTAGGTTCAGGGCTTTTGTCTTCTTCTCTCTGATGTGATGGTGGTACATCAGCTTTCTGTCCAGCGTCACGCCAAGGTACTTGACCTCGTCCCTCCAGGGTAGTTCCTGGGCGTTGAGCCGCAGATGGTTTTGCAGGATTGGTCGCTTTCGGGTGAAGTAAACGGCGGTTGTTTTTGCGGCGTTTAGCTGAAGTTTGTTTGCTCTACACCAGTTTTCCACGCGATTGAGCTGTCGTTGTAGTCTGCCGATGGATACATGCTGTCGATGTTCACTGGTGTAGAACGCCGTGTCGTCAGCGAATTGGGCGATGTGGACTCCTGCCTCCAAGAGAATGTCATTGACGTAGATGTTGAATAGAGTTGGCGAGAGGACAGACCGTTGGGGGATGCCCGCCTTCAGCTGGCGACGAGAGGAACGTTTGCCATCCACCTCGACCACGAAATGCCTCTCGTTTAAGTTACTGTCAAGTAGCTTGGCGTAGACGTCTGGGATAGACCGGTTTGATTGCAGTTAATAAATTCTTCGAGGAAGGAAGGAATGTCTGTTTGTCTAGAGTTTAATGTATCCATGGCATCTGAGTCGTTAGACAAGGAGCACTACATTGTAAAAGGAAAGGAAGAGGGGGGAAAGTCGCCGAAGTGTATAATTAGCCACACGCAGATTGTAGGGAAACTTTGGATTCACTACTTCATGATGGTAGGATGGGTATTGGAACACATTTCCTCAATAATATGAGTACAGTGCCACCTTGCACAATGGAAGAGCACTGAGAATGAAATTACTTTTATAAAAGTAACTGCAGTCGCGCCACGGGAGTTCCCCCGTCCGTGGGGCGAGGGGCACGAAAAAGAGGAATGCCCAGTGCGCAACTCAAATAGAGATGTACTGGTGGCAAGCATAAGCCGTGTCACTGTAAGACTGGTAAGGGGGCAATGTTAGCAGTTCGGGTCGTAGCGTCGACGTCCGCTGACATTCGTACAAGTTACTGCACCTCCTCATGGCGGGAGTATAGCACGGGCCGTGTTGAAAAGTAATGCTTCCAAATTTCTTATGGGAAAACTCTTTTAGCTTTTCAAATCAAATAAATTTAATTAACATTCTGCATTTTTGTCCTTCTGTCTATATATTTATTACTCGACAGTCACTCTGACCACGGTCACAACGAGAGACTAGTCTGTTGATACAGTCACTAGAATATTTGACTTTGTTGACAGAGCCACAACCTTATCATTGCCAGCACCACTTCATCACTATCAAAGCGAAGTCCTTGAAGGTCTTTAAGTTCTGAAAACAGATGAGAATCGGATGGGGGCAACTCGGTACTGTATGGAGGATGGTCGATACTGGGAACCCAAAGCGTTGCACTGTTGAAATGTCGCAGCTCTCTTGTATGGTCTGGTATTGTCATGCTGAAGGAGATGGGTGTCGTCCCATGTGTGGACGAATTTTTCTGCGGTTAGAAACTATATAACTGCACGCTGTTCCTCAAGCACAGACATAGTTACTTTACACACTGCCACGTTACACGCAACAACTCAAATCCCTCTAGCAGCAGAGGGTTGCAACTTGCATTAGCGAATCCGAAATGTCGACCGAGTACTATGCATGACATTTAATACCTCAATCGATATTGAGAATGGAATGTAAAATTGGGAGACATTACTTTTCAATGCGCCTTTTTGGGTAGGGAGATGTCTGGACTCTGCGGGGCCGTTTTTGTGACAGATTATTATTTCCAACAAACTACAACATAAAATACAGTTTCATTACACTGCCCAAAAACAAAAGGGTCATACACTGATTGTAATTATACTTATACGGGGTCAATCACGGAAACTTTTTTTTGCGTTGCGTAGTATGGCCGAGCGATGGGCCTCACAGAATGGGGAGTGGCCTTCGTTTGTCCGTTAACAGCGGCAAGTTTAGTTGTCGCGATATCGTAGAACGTGAGGCATGTACGTTCGATCTCTGGAGATTTTTCGTAAACAACGAAACTGTAATGCAACACAAAAAAATGGTTCAAATGGCTCTACTAAGGACTATGGGACTTAACATCTGAGGTCATCAGTCCCCTAGAACTTAGAACTACTTAAACCTAACTAACCTAAGGACATCACACACATCCATGCCCGAGGCAGGATTCGAAGCTGCGACCGTAGCGGTCGCGCGGTTCCAGACTGAAGCGCCTAGCACCGCTCGGCCACACCAGCCGGCGATGCAGACAAAAAGTGACTTTCGCATCCAGGAAATAAAAGCCACAGTGTATACGACAATGAAAAATGCACCACATTGTAGAGAATCTTAAATAATTCATTTATTTATCATCAATACACCTCTACACATGAAGCATTTGTAGCACGAAGGATATCGAGCCTATATTCAATTTCTTGCCAAGTTCTTTGTAATATTTCCTGTGTTATTGTTGCAATAGCATTAGTGATATGATGTCGCAACGTACGAATATCATCCACTCTGGTCGCATACATGCGGTCCTTCACGAATCTCCACATGAAGAAATCAAGCGCCTTAATGTCGGGTGAACGTGGTAGCCATGCAATGGATCCTCCGCTTCCGATCCAACGATTGGGAAATTTCCTATTCAGGAACCGCAGCGAATAGCCGTTGACCAATGCGGCGGAGCTCCATTTTGTTGAAAAATGATGTTGGGTTGCAAATGTTGTATCTGAGGGTGCACAAACTGCCCCAACATTTCCAGATAAACTAACCCATTCACTGTTTGTTCCTCAAAGAATAGCGGTCCAACAATCCTGTCGTGCATTAGCCCGCACCAGACGTTTTGTTTAGGTCTATCACGAAAATGTTCAATGACAACGTGCGGATTTTGCGAACCCCAAATCCGAACATTGTGGATATTAACCCTTCCTGAGAGATGTAAGGTTGCCTCATCTGAGAGCAAACACCTTTCCAGTAAGATGGCATCCATATCAATACGCTGCAGCATATCTGCAGCAAATTGTCGGGGTGGTTTGTCGTTCGGCGTCAGAAGTTGCAGAATTCGCACTTTTTAAGCACGCATACGAGACGCTGGTGAACTACATGATGCAACGTTGATCGAGGTACATCAAGTTGCCTAGATGCTTGACGAATTGACTTACGTGGGCTTCTTGGAAACATTTGTCTGATGTCCTCCACTGTCTCTTCTGAACGTAACGTGCACCGCCAGAATGTTTCAGAACACTACCTGTTGCCAGAAACTTCCTATACTACTCCTTAAATGTTTTCACATCAGGTGGATCACATTCATAAACCCGACGATAATTTCTTTGCACAGTAATGGGCGATTTTGTTTCTGCAACCCACACTACTGCTAGCGCGCTGCTGTGGAGTCGCCATTTTCACTTCATGCGACCATGCTGCACTCTGTCGACAATAGTTGGCACTTTTGACGCGGGAATGTAAATTCTTTGAGATGTCTACAACGTGGTGCAATTTTCATTGTCGTATCTACTGTGGTTTTTCTCTCCTGGGTCCTCGAAATCAGGGAGGTTTGAGTGGGACACCCTGAACATCGCACTACAACTGAAGGTAAATATCTCTAAAGTATCTCGACGGATACTGCGATTCAGTCAGCGTTTGGGAGAATGATTCTGCATTCGCACTCCGAAATGATCTATGCATGGCGGTAATCTCGAAAATCGTGAGCAGAGTCAAGATTGCGCTAAGTCGGTGCAAATGGAGCAGCAGTTATATAACAAGAGCCTACGACAAAATTAAGATATGCACCAAGTTATCTCCTGTTTTACTTTCAACGACTTGTAGGTTTCACGTACCTTGACTGCTGGATGTCAGAAGCAGCTTACTCCTGGAGCAGGCAGCTTCCTACATTACTTACTGAGGTCATACTATCCTGGTTTGGCGTAAGTTTGATATTAGCCCACAAATTCTATTGGTATACTTCAAGGGTGAATTACGGCCAAGCACGACGTACACACTTAGCGGTGTCGAAGTGCGTCCAGTGGTAGTGAGTTCCGCTAAGGAGGTTACGGCCTATTCTACCAATGCTACATTTTCATCAAAAAATAAAATATTTATCCGACGAAAACGAACCATTTAGCGCAGAATTATAGTGACAGCACAGAAGTGCATTCAATGCAATCTGAAAACAAGCTAAAACGATTGCTGTCATTACAGATTCTTACAGGTCACAGTCAACGCTTGGCGCTTTCATTCAACAAGCACATTAAGCAAATTTTCAGGTAACTACATCACATCTTTTAACACAAACCCACCACATCTTAAGCGAAAGGCAATACTTCTTCCCACAATATCAAACTGATTAGGCCAGGCATCATCTCGTTCTTCTCAAAAAATTCCGAAGGTGAAGATAGCCAATCACATTATGGACTGACATTACATACACTTACAGATACAGCAGACAAATATAATATCAGAGAGACCTGAAATCCTCCACAGTTCTAATACATCTAAAGCACTGTCATGCGAGACCGGCACAACGCATAGCGCACTTTCTACTACGGTCAACGTTGTTTGCCAAGATCACGACGCTTCACCTCCTTAATGTGCGCGGGTGTGCTCAGATTAACGAACTATGAACCTCAAAACCCTTCCCTGGCCTTCACATTCAACTCATGCATTGTAGGTTTCAGGAAAACAGAAACCAGTACAGATTTCCCAGGCATGGGAGTGAAAATTGAGTGTTTGGTAACAGCACGAATAGGGCTACAATATTCTGGAAACATTTCTTTGTGCAGTAAGCATCTCTCGCGATAAATCTCACCTGTACGGCAGAATGAAGTTGGTTCTACGGATAGACAGTAGCTTCGACAGAAAGGCGATCATACTACATATTGACCGAGTTGTACTATCTTCTTCGGTAGTTAGATTCTTTCTCGAACATCTAACTGCTTCGTTACTGACGCACGCTCAGTTACTCCTGCCGTAAACCAGACGTCGCAGCAAATACATGAAAACTTTTCATCTTCTGTTGGTTCCTATCACGCAGCGTCTGCAAAATTTTTCTTCCGTTACGTGTGATATCGCATTACTGTTACAAAGCCCGCCGTATAAACTTAAAGCAAACTGGAAAAACCGTAGGACGAGAGGAAAAGAACAAAGTAGTAAAATTATCTCAAGCGATGCAGCACTCCGAAAGTAGGGGCTCCCTAATTCTAACAATAAACAATACACCATAACTGCATGCGAACTGTTTTTTTTTTTTTTTTTATCTTCTGTGCAGTGACTCATGTTTCGAGAACTACTCTCAACTTCTGAACCTGCTGCCAAACGCACGCACGCAAGCGTCCGAAGTCCACATACGACTATACCCGCACCAGTGTTTTTCCCAGGTGCGGGAGATAAAAGGAGCTCACAAACGACGAAGGCTCACACAATGCGAGACTCTGTCGCGTGTTTGGCGAGACATTCACGGCAGGGTGGTAACTGTCTACGGTATGCACAAGCATGCGGGTGTTCGCTTACGCTTCCAGAGGCCAGCAACCACAGAGGCTCCTAGAAATTCTCCAATGGGAAATCACGAGACTGACAACTTGACATTCAAAAGTATGCTGGCGCAAACGGAAGGCAGACTGAGGCAACATCAAACGCTAATCCTGACGGTTGAATAAAAACAAAGTATTTATTATTTTACTGCTAGATAACGAAATCATAAAGTCGAAATAAAAGTTGATGGCAATACTCTGCCATTGCCTTGTAAAATCTTTCCGACACCAGTCAGTCACCGCCTCCCCCCTCCCCCAACGCGCATACATATGTACCAGCGATTGAATGGCAAAGTAAGTAATCCTCACCGCTGGAGAGTCTGAGCCCTGATTCTCAAAATGCGTATCCAGTGATTAACTAAATACAATAAATCCATTAATAAACGGAAAAACTGAAGGGATATGGTCGAAAACCAACTGCGGAGTGTTGGTTCAACCGAGGGGCCAGCAGTATGAAACTGATCTCACCTTCTTCGTTTGGAAATGAAAGAGCTGACAAGTGGTGTCTCTATGAGCTGGCCAAATGACGCAAAAGTGCAATCGTGAGCACTGACGTCATAGCAACGCAGAGCACAGCCTTGGAAAAAGTGGGGCAGGTGCGCAAGCAGCCACCATCTGGCAGGCATTTCAGGGTCGCCCGTCCGAATTACAGCCAAGTTTCGTACTCAGAAATAGACACTGGTTTTAAGTCAAAGCACCTCAGTTCAATAAATAACAGTATCGAGCTAGATACGGGAACAATGCTGACGTCAACATTCAGCTCACTTGCTCACACCAGGCAGTGTCCATCCACACCTGCACTCAACGTCACCGCACAACGTATAGCTCAGAGCACATGGCGTGCAATATTGATTTAACCCCTTCCTACTCCAATACTCAAGGGTGAGCATGAAACGTTAACTATCTCTACTCCTCTGTGTACCATCAAACTTTGTCTAGCTACTGTATATCCATATGACACTGCGAGAGATTTACAGCGTTTGGACAAAAATATGGAAATAACGCGAGGAAGGCATGCTTAGACATAAACGCAGTTGATAGTCAACCCTGCGGGGCGCTGTTATATTTTACCACGAACTGCACCTGTAAAATGTCCTCAATACGACCCAAAGCTTCGGTCGTGGTAAGAAAAGTGTTTTGTGTACTGAGTGCATTGTCGGCGCTAATGAATTCCTAGATCGTAGATGAACTGATGGTGCTCATTTGGTGAGTGGGGCCGGAGTTTTGGTGATTCATGAGGCACCTATACGAGATTCATATCGGGAAGATCAGTTTGGATTCCGTAGAAATATTGGAACACATGAGGCAATACTGACCTTACGACTTATCTTAGAAGAAAGATTAAGGAAAGGCAAACCTACGTTTCTAGCATTTGTAGACTTAGAGAAAGCTATTGACAATGTTGACTGGAATACTCTCTTTCAAATTCTGAAGGTGGCAAGGGTAAAATGCAGGGAGCGAAGGGCTGTTTACAATTTGTACAGAAAGCAGATGGCAGTTATAACAGTCGAGGGGCACGAAAGGGAAGCAGCGGTTGGGAAGGGAGTGAGACAGGGTTGTAGCCTGTCCCCGATGTTATTCAATCTGTATATTGAGCAAGCAGTAAAGGAAAAAAAAAGAAAAATTCGGAGTAGGTATTAAAATCCATGGAGAAGAAATAAAAACTTCGAGGTTCGCCGATGATATTGTAATTCTCTCAGAGACTGCAAAGGACTTGGAAGAGCAGTTGAACGGAATGGACAGTGTCTTGAAAGGACGATATAAGGTGAACGTCAACAAAAGCAAAACGAGGATAATGGACTGTGGTCGAATTAAGTCGGGTGATGCTGAGAGAATTAGATTAAGAAATGAGACACTTAAAGTAGTAAAGGAGTTTTGCTATTTAGGGAGCAAAATAACTGATCATGGTCGAAGTAGAGAGGATACAAAATGTTGACTGGCAATGGCAAGGAAAGCGTTTCTGAAGAAGAGAAATTTGTTAACATAGAGTATAGAGTTAAGTGTCTGGAAGTCGTTTCTGAAAGTATTTGTATGGGGTGTAGCCATGTATGGAAGTGAAACATGGACGATAAATAGTTTCGACAAGAAGAGAATAGAAGCTTTCGAAATGTGGTGCTACAGAAGAATGTTGAAGATTAGATGGGTACATCACATAACTAATGAGGAGGTATTGAATAGAATTGGGGAGAAGAGAAGTTTGTGGCACAACTTGACAAGAAGAAGGGACCGGTTGGTAGGACATGTTCTGAGGCATCAAGGAATCACAAATTTAGCATTGGAGGGCAGCGTGGAGAGTAAAAACCGTAGAGGGAGACCACGAGATGAATACACTAAGCAGATTCAGAAGGGTGTAGGTTGCAGTAAATACTGGGAGATGAAGAAGCTTGCACAGGATTGGGCAGCATGGAGAGCTGCATCAAACCAGTCTCAGGACTGAAGACCACAACAACAACATCAACAACAACAACAACAACATCGGTTACAAAGAAAGCAGAAGAATATCCGCTAAGTCACAAAGCGGACGAAAGTACGTGTTGAGTTATCGCGACGGATGGTCATTGAAGAGGATTGCGCCAAAACTCACTGAAGCAGAATGAATGCAGCACTAGCGAAACCTGTAAGCACCAAAGCAACACGAAAGAAGCTCCAGAAGAAGAAGCAGGAAAATGCAGGGCGAGTTGGAATTCCGAAATGACTCGTCAGTGATGCATATGCTCGTAACAAGAAAACGTCGTGCCGAAACAATACAACCTGGACTATTGAGCAATGGAATAATAATATTTGACATGATGGGTCTTGTTTCATACTGTTTCAAACTTGAGGCCGAGTTTACGTCGCAAAGTGAAACATGGCGGCGGCTCTGTGATGATTTGTTCAGCCATAATGTGGTATTCTGTTACTGTCAAGGATTGTGTGACCATTTTCGCTGGTCAGGTCCAGCCTATGGTGCAATGTTTGTTCTCTAATGGTGATGCTGTGTTCAAAGACGACAAAGCTCCTGTTGACGCAGCTCGCATCGTCCACCACTGGTTTTGTGAGTCTGTGAATGTATTGTCCATTCTTCCTTGGCCGGGTCTCAATATTATTGAGTCTTTCTGGTCTACTTTGGAGGGAAGGGTGGGTGATCGCTATCCATCTCCATCATCGTTACCTGAAAGTGCCAGTATTTTGCAGTCAGAATGGTATAAAACCATACAGGATCTGTATGTACTCATTACGAGACGACTGAAACCTGTTTTGAACGCCAACGGTTTTCCAACACCTATTAGGCATAGTAATGTGTTGTTTTGGTTGTTTTCATGTTTTTGCCCCCCCCCCTTTCCTTCTATGTAGCAGGATCTTTATCATGGTGTCAAGTATGTTCTCCGAACATACTGTCTACATGAGGCCCCTCCCCCCTATTTTCCCCCTGTGACCCTCTCACGCTGACAGCTAACAGCGGCGAACTCTTGAGCTCTCCAGTGAATTTTTGCTATCTGGCCTCTTTATACCAATTGAGCAGGTTCCGCGACTGACGAACAAGAATCGATCGGATGAGAATTAAAATTTCTTTACAAATTTCACATCTTCTCTTAAGTCTGAAATCTACTTTCTTCACATCTATGGTTATGTAGCCACTCCAAGTAAAACCACTCCGCATATTAACGAATACGACTGGACGATCAATAGAGATCTTAGAACCCGTTAAGAGGAGAGGAAAAGACATACATAGTATAACAAACTTATCTGCAAAATCATTAAAATGGTGAAACAATACCAAATGAAGTTTGCTGAAAAGTAGTTAAAAAAAAGTTAAAATGTGTGTGAAATCCTATGGGAGTTAACAGCTAATGTCATCCATCAGTCCCTAAGCTTACACACTACTTAACCTAAATTATCCTAAGGACAAACACACACACACACACCCATGCCCGAGGGAGGACTCGAACCTCCGCCGGGGCCAGCCGCACAGTCCATAACTGCAGCGCCCCAGACCGCTCGGCTAACCCCCCCCCCCCCCCCCCCCTTCCGGCGCAGAAAAGTAGGCTAAGTGTCCCAGCGCGTTTCTTGAACAACATAGTTGCTGCTGTGCTGCATGCACAGTTTACAAGGCTATTTCAGCAATGGAATACATTTTTGGAGTATCCGTATCATGCCGCTATCATAACAGGGAGTGTGCGCTAGCTGCATCCTCTTCCTCCAGCTGTTCCCAGTCTGCGTGAAGCGACCAGCGCTTTCCACTCTTAACGAAGCCTGCTTTCGCCACGGCTGAACTTCACGTCGACGGTCTTCCAAATAAGGGGAATTGGAAAACAAATTTAAATTTTCTGAACATTTCTGACGACGTATGACATAATAGTCGACAGTTAGTTAAAACAATTAAGCATTGCGATTTACAACTAGTGAATTTTTCAATTCGTAAAACATGTTGGTAGCAACTAAAATTTTTTGCCTTGGATGCGTACATATCTAGTTGAAAAACCGCTGTTGGGCACAAGAGGATCGTTGAACGTGCTGAAACGATAAATTTGACATTTCTATTACGATAAACGTAAATGCCACAAGTCTGAAATTATACTCTTTCTAAATTTTTTTCATTCATATGTGCCGCTGCAGAAATTGTAACTTCTTGGTACAGCTGAAAGATACGAAGGTAACAATAAGGATCAGGATTTCAGTTCTAAGTACTGTAGACGCCAACGGCAACATTTGAGAAACAGAAGAAAAACTGATTGGTAAAATGGAAATGTCGTGTGGCTAGGGCCTCCCGTCGGGTAGACCGTTCGCCTGGTGCAGGTCTTTCGATTTGACGCCACTTCGGCGACCTGCGCGTCGATGGGGATGAAATGACGATGGCGCGTCGATGGGGATGAAATGATGATGATTAGGACAACACAACACCCAGTCCCTGAGCGGAGAAAATTTCCGACCCAGCCGGGAATCGAACCCGGGCCCTTAGGATTGACAGTCTGTTACGCTGACCACTGAAGGAGGGGAAAAGAAAACGGGTGTGCCCTTCGAAGGCACCATCCCATGGTTCGCCTTAAGAGGCGTGGGGAAGTCAAGAAAAACCTATGTCTGAATGGGCGGACGATTATTTGAACCACCGCCCTCCCCAATACGAGTCCAGTGTCTGTCACCTACTTGGTGCGAAATATTCGAGATTCTGTGGTAAGGAATGCTGGATGATGCAATGAAACGATCTTTTGAATTACAGAAGCCCACGCACGAATGATCATGATCCTACAACTCCACGCTCAACAGAAAACTGCGAAAGACTGCACAAAATTATAATCTTGACATAATTATGTCCGTAACATTCCTTCAGTGATAAGATATGTTCCAGGTTTTGCGGCTTTCAAAATACATGACAACTAGCATTTGACGACACCACATTCCACGAATAATTGTGGAAATGTTTCATTTAGTTCGAAAAGTTCCAAAAAAAGACTCCGTCCACAGATCTGGTGGGCCCACACACCGTCAGTTGGCTTGCGGAGTATGGATGTAGATGTAGACCGACCGCCGAGTCATCCTCTGCCAAGGGCGTTATTCGATACGGTATGTAGGGACGTGAGGCAGAGCATCGCTCGTCGTCAATTCTCGTGACCTAGAGTCGTTACTACTCGGTCAACTGGCTCCTCAACTGGCATCACGAGATAGAGCGACCCGCTCCAGTCCTCCAACAAAGGAAAAATCCTTCGCTGTTTAGTTCGAAGATATTCATTATTTTATGGCTCCTGATATACAGGGTGTTACAAAAAGGTGCGGCCAAACTTTCAGGAAACATTCCTCACACACAAAGAAAGAAAATATGTTATGTGGACAAGTGTCCGGAAACGCTTGCTTTCCATGTTAGAGCTCAATTTACTACTTCTCTTCAAATCACATTAATCATGGAATGGAAATACACAGCAACAGAACGTACCAGCGTGACTTCAAGCACTTTGTTTACAGGAAATGTTCAAAATGTCCTCCGTTAGCGAGGATACATGCATCCACCCTTCGTCGCAAGGAATCTCTGATGCGCTGATACAGGCCTGAAGAATGGCGTATTGTATCACAGCCGTCCACAATACAAGTACGAATGTCTCTACATTTGGTACTGGGGTTGCGTAGACAAGAGCTTTCAAATGCCCCCATAAATGAAAGTCCTGAGGGTTGAGGTCAGGAGAGTGTGGAGGCCATGGAATTGGTCCG
Source organism: Schistocerca americana (assembly GCF_021461395.2). Lineage (NCBI taxonomy): Eukaryota > Metazoa > Arthropoda > Insecta > Orthoptera > Acrididae > Schistocerca > Schistocerca americana. Next base: position 404,054,561 of record NC_060126.1, on the reverse strand, counting down.
CCTCTACCAATTCATCGGTCACCGAATCTGTTGTTGAGAAGCGTACGAACACTTCGACTGAAATGTGCAGGAGCTCCATCGTGCATGAACCACATGTTGTGTCGTACTTGTAAAGGCACATGTTCTAGCAGCACGGGTACGAAATCATGATAACGTGCTCCATTGAGCGTAGGTGGAAGAAACTAAAATGAGGTCTAACATGGAAATTAAGCGTTTCCGGACACATGTCCACATAACATCTTTTCTTTATTTGTGTCTGAGGAATGTTTCCTGAAATTTTGGCCCTACCTTTTTGTAACACCCTGTATACAACAGTGCTCGCAAATAATTCAATTTCCTATAGAATCAAAAATATGCTCAAATTCCTCCGGCTGTAGGCTAATGAATTTATTACTTGGGAGCTCAAATGTTTGTACCGTGGTACGCCCTATCATCCAGGATAGTGACTAACAAATTTCTTGGACCGCACGAAAATAAACGCACCGGCACAACGATGGTTTCATTGGTTTGTTCCGAAAGGAGACTGAGCGGAACTATAATACAAAAATATTAGTTCACTTTATTACAATATAGCTACGAAGATTAAGGTAGAGTAATCCATTTCCACAGGAATGTCCGGAGTATTTACACCTGTCCCTAAATATTAAAGGATTAATTGATACAGACAAATTTACAAGCTTCATCACTTTATGTTTAACTGACAATGTTCACATCAAGTTGTGCCTAAGACACTTAATACACTGGCGGCCTATCTAAGACTATGCTGTCGTCTTAATGTGCGAATGCGAAATTGACCAAGTGTTCTCTGCTCAGCTGTAATAGATCATCGATTGCGGCGGCACAGCGAAGCTCTACAGATGTGGCTGCGCCCGCGTTTCTCATTCGGCGGTGCGGCTTGCAACGACTATACTTTTTTCTGTGATTTCGTTGCGAGGTGCCATCCTTGATTTGGTGCCCCGCTCTTCGGACGACGTACATCACTCCCACATCTACGACCTACATCACCCCCACATCTCAGGCCTTGAAGCTATAAACATACCTGACTTGCCGACTATGTCACTGTAGAGACATGGGTAGTAATCATATCATAGCGACGATGTTTAATAAACCATCAAAAAGGCTAGGAGAGTATGTAGGCTGGAAAAGGCAGTTAAACAATTATTAGCATTATACTTACACAACGAATGGACATGGTACCAATGTCATCGATGCAGAGAAACTATGGACAAAGTTTAAACTGATTGCAAACGGCGCTATGGAGAGGTCTGTGACTAGCAACTGGACTAACGACAGAAAAGACCCACCGTGATTTAATAATAAAATTGGGGAAATGTTGCGCTTCAGGTTCAAAATGGAACACGCGAATGATGACAGGTAAAAGATAGTGGAAATTCGTCCATCTGTAAAATAATCGACGTGCGAAGCTTACAACTCACTATGATACCTCGCCAAGAGACCAAGAAGAATCTTGTCCTACTTAAAATCGGAGGTTTCTATCCAGTCACTCGTCCACCAGCCTTCTGTACCAATAAAAGATAGCAGAAAGAAAGCTGTAGTTTTACATTTCGCCTTTAAGAAATCGTTCACGCTGGAGGATCGTGCATAGTGTCGTCTGATCGTCGCACGGTCTCCTGTAGAGAGGACATAGTATAACGCATCCTTGGCGTATTGAAGGAACAAAAAGAGTTGAAAACAAATAATTCGCCAGGTCAAGAAGGAATCCCAATTCGGATTTACAGAGACTACACGACATTGGCCCTTACTTAACGCGAATCTCTCACCCAGTGCGAAGTCCCAAGCGACTGAAAACCCCATCAAATTGCAGACATATATCCTTAACATCGATATGCTGTAGAGACGCATGATATCCTGGGAACCATAGATGAACGGCAGGTATACTGCATATTCGTAGATTTGAGGAATGCGTTTGACACTGCGACCCACTGCAGGTCCCAGCAAACGGAATAGATTCCCAGACTTCGAAAGTGATATAACCCAGTACGTTGTCCTCAAAGGAGTGTGTTCACCATAGATAAGGGAGTGCCGCGGAAAGTGAGATAGGGCCGCTCTTGTTCTCAGTGTGCATGTACGATATGACAGAGTGGGGAAGCGGCAATCTGCGAATCTTTGCTGATGACGCTGTAGTACACGGGAAGTGTTGTCATTAAGTTGCTACAGCAGGATGCAAGAAACTTAGAATTCCTATTTGATGTGGTGAATGACAGCTTTCTCTAAACGTAGAAAAATATAAGTAAATTTAAATGAGAAGGGAAAACAACCACGTAACGTTTGAATATAGTATATATGGTGTGCTGCTTGACACGGCGAAATGGGTCAAAGAGGTATGAAATGGAACGAAGATGCAAGGACATAAGCAGAGAAGGCAAATGGCGGACTTCGGTTTATTGCATCATGTGTAGATGATGATTGGTTTGTTGGGCGCTCAACTGCACGGTTATCAGCGCCCGTACAAATTCCTAACCTTTGCTCAGTTCAATCTCGCCAATGATGAAATGATGAAGACAACGCAAACACCCAGTCATCTCGAGGCAGGAAAAATCCCTGACCCCGTCGGGAATCGAACCTTGGACACTGTGCTCGGGAAGCGAGAACGCGACCGCGAGATCACTAGCTGCGGACTCGTGTGCAGAGGAGACCGTGTATAGAACACTAGTATATCTCATTGTTGAGTTATGCTCGAGTATTTGGAATCCCTACCAGGTAGGATTAAAAGAAGGCACCCCAACAATTCAGCGTGCTGCTCGATTTGTTACCGTCGGGTTCGATCAAAGCGTGAATGTTACGTAGATGCTTTGTGAACTCAAACGGGAATCCCAGGAGGGAAGGCGATGTTCTTTTCTAAACACAAAATTGAGAATATGTAGAGAAAAGGCATTTCCAACTGACTGGTGAGAGATTCTACTGCATTCAACGTACATTTCGCTTAAGAATCTAGAAGACAAGATAAATCAGGGTTCGTACGGAGGCGTTCAGACAATATTTTTCTCCTCGCTCCATTTGCGAGTGGAACAAGGAATAAAATGACTAGCAGTAGTACTTAGCACCCTCTGCCATACACCATACGGCAGCTTGTTGAGTACGTATGTAGATGTAAATGTGGACTGGTAATTTTTCTCCACATATGTAGAGTTTCGGAATCTTCTATTACAGCCGGCCGGTGTGGCCGAGCGGCTCTAGGCGCTACAGTCTGGGACAGCGCTACAATCGCAGGTTCGAATCCTGTCTCGGGCATGGATGTGTGTAATGTCCTTAGGTTAGTTAGGTTTAAGTAGTTCTAAGTCTAGGGGACTGATGACCTTAGAAGTTAGGTCCCATAGCGCTCAGAGCCATTTGAACCATTTTTTCTTCTATTACAGACAAGGCTGACTACCCTAAGAGGGGTAAACAGAACATAATACGTCCATTAACCGCATAATGGCAATGGGAGCGGACTAGTGTTCGTACATCGTCTCGGCGACTGAAATGTTTCAGAGATGATAGGAACTGCTGCTCCCTTTCTGACCACATTGTTAAGCTACTCCTCTTGTGTATCGTTGCACTGGCACTATTATTATCAGTCTGAGGAAATAAATCCTAGTGTGGGCTTCAGATCTACTGTACTTTAATGCACTCGGAAGTATTATCCCAGATCACGTGACCTGGGGTAATAAGCCCTTGCCTTCCTCCTATATTTGAACTGCGGCACAGTACTGTTACCATGGCGACCTACAGCTTAACTTGTCATGCGATCCACTATTCACTTGGCATTTTCCACACATGCAAAACACTACTAGAGATGAACATCATGTTAACGAGCAGATAACAAATGTGGCTTGAACATGATCTTCCGGATCTTCAATTTGAAAATTATCCACTGGCCGTCAGCTAATAAGTCAGACTGGCTACGTGCGAAACATTGCGAAATTGCACGAAAAGACAAGTGAACTGGATGTTGTTGCAAGTGATAATGCAAATGTGTAACTGGAACAGAAATTATGTTGTAAGTCTAATGCACAGAAAGTAAAGATAACTGTAGAAAATCTGGGAAGCGACACTGTTCTATGACGCACAAGTTGGAAAACTCCAGCGGTGTGCGATCTTGAGCAGCATTCAAGTGCGTGGGGGGTATTAACGTGAGAACCAACAGCGAGGGTGCACAGTGCGTGCCGAGACCACGCAGTCGCGTGGAAGGTGGCGGCCGGACACGTGAGACCACGCTGCACCTGCGCTGGTCGATATCCCACCGTGCCAGAAGCATCGCGATTAAACTGCGCCTCTATATTATACACATTGCTTTGGACGGGAGTTGCAGCATAGTGATTTGATTAGAGATCGTCACCAGAGTTAATTACGAGGGTGTGCTGAAAAGTAATGCGTCTGAGTTTATTGAGACTCTACATCTTCATTCTTAACGTCTACATTGACATATCACTATGCGACGGACACATTTTTCCCAACGAGCACCAGTTGGTTGATACAGTCACTACAGAATGTTTGACCTTGTTGACGGAGCCAGAACCTCACCTCTGCTTGCAACGCTTCATCACGGCGTTCTGTAAGTTTCGGAAACATGAAAATGGGATGAGGCCAAGTAGTAACTTTATGGAGGATTACAGATTACAGTGAACCTAAGGCGTCGGATAGCTGCTGGTGTTGCAGCTCTCGTGTGTCGTCTGGCATTGCCACGCTGAAGGAGAGAGTGCTTCATGTATAGACGAACGCTTCGATTTCGTGCTTACAGTTTTCTGAAGGTATTTGAGTACCTTGCGCAGTTTATGCTGGTGCCTTTCAGAGCGGGTTCCAAATGCATCACACCTTGAATATCCCAGAACACTGTGAACATGACTTTACTTGCTGAGAGAACGGTTTTCAGCTTTTTTGGCGACGGTGATCCTTTGTGGTGAAACTCCACTGATACTTTGTAGTTTTTGAGAACATTTCTCGTGGAGAATAGCAGTTTTTTTAGTATGAACACAAACATCTCAATCGTGAAAGCCGGTTGAAACTGTTGTGTTCATTTTAAAATCCAATCCACTGATGCTCTCTTGTTTCTGCGCCGCCGCCCCCCCCCCTCCCCCCACCGTCGGAGGTTCGAGTCCTCCCCGCCCTCGGACGCGTGTGTGTGTGTGTGTGTGTGTGTGTGTGTGTGTGTGTGTGTGTGTATATGTTGTCCTTGGCGGTAAGTTAAAGTACTGTTTAAGCCTAGGGACCGATGACCTCAGCAGTTTGGTCCCCACAAGAACTAACCGCAAATTTCAATTTTAAAAAATCTTGTTTCGAGGCCAAAATGGTGATCCCAGCTCCGCTCATTGTCACCACGTTCTTAAGGTGCCCACCATCCTCAAGCCAAAATGCGTATTGAGGACAGCAAAAAAAAAAATTCGCAAGTATTAGTTTCCAGCACATACGTATTTGGAACTGAACATGGGCGGGCCACCCAACAGGAACGCTCTATGGTAGCCACAATCACAACCAAAACTATACTCAGGAGGCTACAACAACGATAAATTTGTATACAGAAGACAGCGACTCAGAGAAACGATTACGAGTAAACTAAGCAACTATAATAAAAACAGAACTGTAAAGCAAGTTCGGACGGAAATCTATAAAATCTGGTAGAAGACCTGAGCGCACCGAAAAGTACACAGCAGCTTATAAGGAAAATTTGTAGTTTCTAGTCACAACGAATAAATGCTGGTTACGTTAAGTTAGCGAAGCAACATGTACTATGCTATCAAAGGTTTCCGGACATCCATTAGCGGAAGTAAATACGGGACATGTCCACTCTTCATCCTTATGACGGCTTGAAGTCTACTGGGAACACCCAATCAGGTGTGTGACTGTGGGCGGGCGAATGGCATCACATTCGTTCTCAGGAGCCGAAATTGCAGAGGGTAATGCAGCGAAGTTGAGATTCCACCTCATTCCAAAGACGTTTCATTAGGCTCAGGTCGGGACTCCGAGCAGGCCAGTCCATTTTACAAATTTTACTGACATCAAACCTTTGCTTCATAGATACTGTTTTTATGACAGGGTCCACTGTCCTACCATCTTCTCCGAACTGTTCCTTTACTGTACGCAGTACACAATGCTGTAGAACGTGTTCCTACCCTTCCCCACTCCGCGTTTTCTTAACTGCAATAAGGGAACTACACTCTAACGACGAAAAACAACCCGTACCGTTAAAACGACCTCCTCCGTACGTGACTGTGCGCAGTACACATGACGCCCGTCAACTTTCTCCAGGCGTTTGTGAAACCCAAACCGTTACATCAGATTGAGTACCAGCGTGATTCATCCCTCCAAATCAGTCATCCTTTGACCAGTGCCGCAGCTCTTCACACCTTATCAAGCGTCGCTAGCGTTGACTACAGCTATATGTAGTTTAAGAGAATCCGCTCGACTGTTCTACTCTTTTATTTTGAATTCCGTAGGCACAGTCACATTGTGATAGTTGAAGCTCACGAGTGTTTCCCTCCTATGATTTCATCCGATTTTTCGTGACCACCCTCCGCCATGCTCGAGGGTCCCTGTCCGTTGGTACACGAGATCTGCCTGGGCTTTGTTTATCTGTGGTTGCTTCTTCGCGTTTCCACTTCACAGTCGCATCATCGACAGTCGACATGAGCACCTTTGGAAGCAATTTAATGTCCTTGTTGTATTTGTTTACTCTGGTGACATCCCATGACTAGGCCACATCCGATGTCAGTAACCTCTCGTGACCGACCCATTTTACCGTTGCTGCTTCCCTACTGGCAACACATTATTCCCTGTTTCCGTTTATGCTACTGAGTCAGCCTCTTGTGAAATGCTGGTGGTGGATGGTTGAAGTTTGACAATGCCAGCTACTAGTGCTGCCGAAACGTCAAAAAAATCATGACACGAACGTTGGCCGAACAACCCGAGACAGAAGCCGACAGGCAGTTTGTCAACAAGTGGCCACGAAAGCCTTAACAATTTTGAAATAGTATGTAATCCAAACCTGAAATGGAAGGCACGTTCGCGGCGTTCGGTATTCTCGGCCACTAACTGAAATCCGCTACCGATTCCTAGTTAGGGAACTATTCAAATGGTTAAAATGGCTCTGAGCACTATGGGACTTAACATCTATGGTCATCAGCTCCCTAGAACTTAGAACTACTTAAACCTAACTAACCTAAGAACATCACACAACACCCAGCCATCGGAACTATTCATCAAAATGCAGTAGTTAATAAAAGGCAATTACCATCAGTCGTTTGTAAAGAACAGAAGCATATGGCATGAACAAAACATTGGAGCGCTGCTGACATATGTGATGTAGTGGAAGCTCGCAGACCAGCACAGTATTTTTGTAGGCAGGAAGTTACCCAAGTGAATTAAAGTGTGAGTAATTTGTAGAGGCAAGCCACTGAAGCGCGATCTATCCTGATTCTGTTAAAGCCAACACTCTTGCATGGCACTTTCCAAGCAGGAAAGGGCCCGTAAAAGTATTACAAGGTTTACGCGAAGAAATTGGTTTTCTATTCTTTTTACACCGTTCTCATGTACAACTGATTACTGCTCACAAAGACACAAATGTGCAAGAAAATAAAACCCGAAACACAATAGATTCTAATATTTGTCCAGTATTTGGGATACAAATTGTGCTGTTGATATCATAACACGCAACTGCGGAACTAATACAATCATACAACAGTAATATCACACTGGTGCAGCCCCGAGTTTTGGGATTTCCTGTAACTCTATTCGGAATAAGTCTCATCAAGCTTCGTTACTGGTTTGTAATGGCCATTCAGTGCCTGCGGTTAAAGACTTTCTCAAGGCGCAAGCCATTTCTTAAAGCCTCTTCTACCCAGGAGCGATTGGAAACCATCACATCCGAACGAGCATTCGCATAAAATACGCCAGTGCTGATTACAATTCACTTGTATCTGTCAACAAGCGTTTACAGTGGAGGAAAAACAGGACAACACGAGAGAGCGAGCATAAGCGTGCCACCTTTACGAAGGCGCTTTAATACTAATTTGGTGCCGAAATGATCGATATACAAGTTTCACTCGGTACAACCCTAGTTAAATCGCGATGTTACACTGTGATATTCAGATATGATTATTCTGCGCGGCAAGCGTGGTGTTTTTTGAATAAGCAAGCAAAATGGAGTGGGGACAGAAAAATCTACATGTTTTGGAACTACGGCGTGTAGGTAGCGCATGTATCATTGAACTCAGCTGCAGTCTTCTTTGGAATTTTCCAAATGATTGCATGTATGTCAGCTGATGTCTTTCGGTGGCTTTTCATTGCAGCTGAGGAGAAAATTTAAATGAAGTCCACCAGTTACCGGAGACCAATATAAAATGAAAAAAAACTTACATGACTCTTCTGTTCTTAGCAACTGGATATAAGCTACGTTAATACCTGTTCCGCATTTCATTTCAAAAGCTGCTACGCTGCTGTCTGCAGTGACATTTGCAAAGCATTCAAGGATATTACTGCAGCACGTGAAACGAAGATAGTGTCATTCCAGTACGATTCATGCTTGTAAAATATACATACAATGTGTCGTATAAGCTACGTGATAAATCTGCCACACAGTTTGCTGAAATGGAGATAGTTTGATCGACACTTATTTGATTATTATATCAAGAGTTCTTAAAATAAGAGTGGTATTTATGATGCTATTACAGTTATCTTGCATATAAACCACGAGAATGATCAGGTCTTTCCCCTATTTTTAATTTTACATTACTCAACAGAATAGATACATTTACTACATTGGGTACATGTACTTGTTTACTTTGGAGAAAATTCCCTGCGTTGTTCCTTTTTAAGAAAGGATCGGTTGATAGAACACGTTCTGAGACATCAAGAGATCAAAAGAATGTACGTTGCAGTAACTATTCGGAGATCAAGAGGCTTGCATACGATAGAGATACGTGGGGAGCTTCATCAAACTGGTCTTTGTACTACTGCTACTACTACTACTACTACTACTACTACTACTACAGAAGTTTGTGCCTCTTCACTCCACTGCTGCAGGATGGAAGTAAGTAATGAATTAATCGTCTTTCTCGCGTCCCTAGTTCGACTTTTCCAGTGCTTCGCCAATTTCCGTCCAAGCGCATTTCTTTTTATTCAGCATCTTTGCTGCGGATCTCCCGAATCTCACAAAACACCTTTGTTATACAAGGCGTCCAGCAGGAGGTAGTACTGATCAAAACTAGAAAAAAAGTTCCCCCTATGTCCGGAAACCACTACCTGAAGAGAGATGGGCCGCTGAAGCTCCTGCATTTTATTCGAAGATGAGGCATGATTCACAAGAGATTGCACAGTAAATTACCATAATACACACATGCAAGCATCAAATCCTCGAGCAATCATGGAGGTGGGGCATCAGGATAGCTTCAGTATCAACGTATGAGCAACAATATTGTTGTTGAATGCCTCATCGAGCCATACATTTAACCAAACAGGTTAACGTATGCTATGTATCACAGAGACCTGTTCGATGAGTTACCAACGCTATTGGAGAAAGTTACCCTAGCAGAAAGACAATGACTGTGGTTTATGCACGACACGGCACTATCCCATTTTCTACGCATTGTACGGCTGCACCTCACTGCAACATTTAATAGCCGATGGTCCCGTAGAATGGCCTCACTATTCATTGTATCTAAATCCGTTGGATTTTTGGCTATGGGGACGTGTAATGGCACTGATGTATGCCAAGCCATCGACAATGTTCAGACGGTACTGTAGCGCGCGGCCAATGCATGTAAGGCAATCCGTATGGAACCATGTGTATTTGAAAGGGTGCGTGATTCACTGCGACGAAGAGTTTAAGATTGTGTTAGGAAGCGTAATAACTACACGCAGAACTGCCTATAGTGCCTATTCCTATGTGACATATACATGGGACTGAGAGAACAGACTGGTCCATATCCCAACAGATAATGGTTTTCGGATACTTTTCGAACACCCCATATAAGCTGACAGATTACACTCTAGGAAAACCGCAGAGAAGATGTAGTTTTCTGTGGGCACATCACCAAGCTACCACCAACTATACTCATCAACGGAGTTCTGATATACCCAACACGCTTCAAACTTGGCCTAGAAAAAGTACAAATCGGTCCAACAGAAGTTCAAGACAGAAACTTTTACAGACATCAGATGTACAATTGGAATGTTAGCTCAGGGAACGAAGCCACAAAGAAACATGGGGCAAGGTGGGTTGAGGATAGAGACAGACTTCATAGGAAGAAAAAAAAAATCGTGGAAGATCAGAAAGAATGCTCAACTCAGGTAAACTAGTTTGCTTGCTCCTACAGGGTCACGATGCTAATAATACTAATAATCGGCAACACTCATTCTCATCTGACAACTTCATCGTTCACGGTACTCAACGTTGTTGAAACGGAAGTCGTTCGTGCGCGAAACAGCGGAGGGCACGTGAAATTCCTCTAGTCGTTCGCTGACAGACCGACAACCAGTGGTACGAGCTAGCACCAGCGAATGCGAACAGAACACGAATGCTGTTCCATCGCGCTCGTCTACTGTTTGTACAGAGAGAATGCACATTCGCTGGTCCTCGTTCACTCGCGTACAGTCCGATGTGATGATGATGATGATGATGATGATATTTAGTTTGTGAGGCGCTCAACTGCGCGGTTATCAGCGCCCGTCGGTCCAGTGTGAAATTGACTTTAGACCTTTCAATATCACTAATGTTTGCGAGGTGCTGTTGGGAGGAATGTCGGAAGTATACAAACAACAACCAGTTTGCAATTATTTTTGGGGCACAGTTTCACAGGAGAATAATGTCAATTCGATGTTTCTCGGAGAATAAATAAATAAAAGACGGATGCTACAGTGAAAGACTGAGCAGCTTAAATGTGGCGACAGCGGTGTCAGTATCAGCTGCCAACTTCTCCGTGGAACGCTGAAGTCAGTCGCACACAACACCAATACACTTTAGAGAGAAGTTCAATGATATTGGCCAAAGCCCAGAGTGCGCCAAGAGACACACTGGGTCACTAGTACGATGAAAATCCACTAGCTGTAAAGCCGTACAGTTGTGTCACCTGGCTTGCAGTTTGAAGCCACTCGAAAACACAGGTGAGAGTACAGCAGTAAATCTCGTGGCGCTGTGCAGGAATTGTCGAAACGGGGAAACTTGCCTTCTGAAGGAAGTCGGACATGATACCGAGTCGAGAATACTGCCGCTAGAACTCCCAAACAAAGGAAGAGACGAGAGGCGGGAAGCAAGTGGTCCACGGGCGTCCTGCATTACACAACAGTTATGGTGACTCTCAACACCGAGCCACGTGTCTAACCAGACCAATTTGGACGGCTCTGCTAATCGTATCGCGGAGACGTGCAAAACGCATTCCCTGTACGATAAAGTCATCAACCTGGAGGTTGCAACACCAGGCACAGCTCTACTGTAGGCGGCGCGCGCATGCGCTCTACACGTCTGGCAACTCTCGGGTCTCACAGAGTGGGTAGAGATACTCGGGGAGGAAGGGAGGCGGCAGGCTTCATACATCCGTCATGCTAAATGCCACGCGCAAGGCTCTAGAGTTATCCAGAGAACGAGCTTCGGACATTTTGATGGGAAGTTAATGGTCCAAATTAAACTGATTCATGAAGAAACCTTCCTAGTGGCAAAATGCCAGGCAACAAATCGAATGGTCACGGGTTCGACCTCTGGTCATTCCTATAATTTTAATCTGTCACTTATTACTTCACCTCTGCCAGCTTTTATCAATCTGAAAATGTCCCTGTTCAAAGTTCGGACGAAGGCAACGACATTCGACCTCCAACACGATCACGCTAAGTAAAGCACTATTCAAACCAAGCTTCGTGTTGACAGCTTTGCTTTTTATATCACCGAAAACTGGCAACGAAAATACATGCAACAGACTTTAAAAAAAGTATTGCCAACGTCACACTACCGAAAGGACGGGCGGATAACTGTGAAAGCTACGCGAGAATTCACAATTTCTCTGGGAATACCACCAGTTCGAAAGCTACTGGACATTTCATACTTTCAAACTGCTCTGAAACTGCTCTGTAAACGGAGAGGGAAACTTAAGAGCTTACCGCCCGACGATTAGTTTACTTTCAGCGCATATAAATTTACTTATTATGACTTGGCTCTCAGTTACGAAAGGAAAGGTTGGGAAAAATACTACACTTACACACACTTTTTTTGTTCTAGAAAGTAAGGAAAACTCTGAGGATTTATTTGATGGAACAGGTTTCTGACGTATTTAGCAAGGAATTTGGGTTAAAGGTAAACATGCTACCATAGGACAAGTGAAAAATAGTACAACGGAAATTCATGAGTTGTTGAACACAGACATTGGGTAACACACCGTGCAAGACATAAGGAAGTTTTGCTAACTAATACGCATGACCACATAAGATGGGTAGCACAAGAAAAATATTAAAAGCAGATAAAAATAATAAAATACTGAACTCGTTACAAAGAGTGACATGAAAATGATCAAAATGTGAACATTAAGAGTATGATAGTACGAAAGTAAAACGTCGATCTTTTCAATCTACTGGAAGAGAAACTAGATGTATTTGTTGAGAAGAGATACAAGAAAGTTCAGGCTAAGAGTATCGTTAACACGAAAAAAAGGTACAATGATTAAAGCTCTGAGGATTAGTTACCTTGTTACTGGGAGGAGCAGTAAAGAGGAAAAAAAATATAAGGTCAGAGGAAGAATATAGATTAATCGGGAATGTAGAGTTGAAAAATATTACTACAGCATAGAAAGAGATGGAGAAGTAAACAGTCGAAAGACTGATGCCTTGAAGATCCTATGTGAATGACAACGTTAAAGATACGGTATTACCAGTAAAATATCTTTTCTTCCTTCGTGTGAGGAAATTTTTCACTGTGGTGTCATCCGTTGAAACTCGAGCTTTTTTGCTTTAACTGTAGCTTCTAGAGGGGGAACGTGAGAGAGCAGGACTAGGAAGCCCGTCTGCGCTTTTAATGTGTGAACGTTGCGCTTCCTGCTCTCGAGGCAGCGGCCAATGATGAGATCACGGTTTTGCGGAGGCGGCTCAATTGCTACGGGATAATTATCCCACTTGCAGAAACTGGTTACCTCTTAGTTTGCTCTCCCACTGCAACTTTGGTACTGCTTGTTCTTTACACTGCATTTCAGTTTACCACAATACATTATACGCGTTTACATACTGGCATGGTTTTTCAAAAACTGGCTCTAAGCACTATGGGACTTTATAACATCTGAGGTCATCAGTCCCCTAGACTTAGAACTACTTAAACCTAACTAACCCAAGGACATCACACACATCCATGCCCGAGGCAGGATTCGAACCTGCAACCGTAGTAGCTGCGCGGTCCCGGACTGAAGCGCCTAGAACCGCTCGGCCACAGCGGCCGGCCATGGTTTTTCATTTCGTTACATTAACAGTATATCACGTATGTGGTCCATAACTGCAAATGAAGTATGCAATCTACTACATCCCAAATGTGGCAGTATTTTGTACGCAGCTGAACGTGAGTTGTCCTGCGTTAGTTTTATGCATTTCTTCAGGGTAGAGGTACGACAAAAATACACATACTACGAGTAGTGTCCTCAATATTAACAGGGGCAAAAAGGCGAAGTGATTTTAAACCAACACTACTATGAACAATGAGGTCAAAATGGGCCCTCGATTGCCCCCCCCCCCCCCACCGGCTCACTCTCTCTCTCTCTCTCTCTCTCTCTCTCTCTCTAGCCGATTCCGACTCCCCGTGACCCTACGAACTAGAACAGAGGTCACCATACTTTTTTCACGGCGCGCCGGATAACTGACGAAATGAAGTGCGCGGACCGCATCATCTTCCGTATAGAACATGCAGGGAGATATTTATTGAACTATATGAAATAAAATCGTCATAATTTCTGAAAGGTATGCGTTAGGCCGTTCAAACTGCACGACTGGCCGCGAACGGCATGTGAAGGCTTTGGAAGATGATTTCATCCCCATTATCAAAAGTTACCCTGATTTCGACAAGATTTGGTTCATGCAAGACGGAACTCGACTCCATCGAAGCAGGAGAGTATTTGATGTCCTGGAGGGGCTCTTTGGGGACCGCATTCTTGCTCTGGGGTACCACCATATTCTCCGGATCTGAACATATGCGACTTCTTTTTGTGAGGATATAGTAAAGACAAGATGTACAGCAATAACATCAAAATCATTGCTGAGCTGTAAACAGCCATTCAGGTCATAGACAGCATCGATGTACCGACACTTCAGTGTTCGTCTGCGCCACATCACCACCAATCATGATAGGCAGATCGAACATGTCATAACCCAAATCTGAATATCTATAGTGACGTTTACATGTTGAATAAAGTGTGTGGACGCCGTAGTTTGTAACTAATTTATGTTTTTTCATACAGTTCAATAATTAACAGTGTGTAACTACAAGACAGCAGGAAAGATATGGGAGGGGCGAGTCGAAAAATTAAGTTAATTGTTCCGTGTTAGTCATGGGTAAATGATGGCATGCCATGCACAAAAAAGGGGCAACTAACATATTTATTTAATGAAAAATTTATCATTTAAGCGACGTTGCCATCAGACCTAGTGTGCACATGCTCAAATCTCACAAACAAGGCAGCATAAAACGTTAGTGAGATTTGTGAAACTTTCACGACATCATCAATGTCTGATTTGGTATTGCTGCATCCAATCGAAAAAAATTGCTTTCAAATGTTCATCAGTCAATTTCGTCCGATGTGTTGACGTAACACACTAATTTTTGAAAACTTTTTGCTCCTAGTCGCAAGTTGTTCCAAAAGCTGATACCATACCAGCGGCAAATTTCCTTCAATCTCGGAAATTCGACATCAGGTAAGCAGCAGTAAAATTTGACAAGTTTTCTTTTCTATCCTTTTCTTTTAACAAAATCAGTGGCCTCCAATTATAGTTCAACTGGCACATCATCTAGGTTACAATCAAATGGATTCTGGAACAGAAGGCTGTCTGTCACTCCCATTTCTGTCTAGATCTGAAAATCTCTACAAAAAGTGTATGTTCTGGATCTGAAAATATCGCCAAGAACCCTTCTTCAAGACACGATTTTTTTTTTTTTTTTTTTTTTTTTGAAAATAAAGATGAACATCTTCGGTGACTGTAGCACAAAACTCTTTGAAACGGTGTAAATGAGAAAAGTTTTCTCCTTCCAGTTGAGGTCCAAACAACATCTGCTTCCTCCGAAATGCTTTGATGATTCTATAGAGCTCAGTGACGAGGGTGTCCTTTCCCTTGAGTTTCAAGTTCAGTTCATTGATGTGGGTTGTAATGTCGATCAACAATGACAACTTGAACAGCTATGTAGCATCCAACAGCTATGGATCAGCTCTACCTTCAGAGAGAGAAACATCAATTTCGTTTGGGAAACGAAACAAGACTTTATCATACCTAAACCACCCCACTGTTCGTGTGACAAGTCAAGTCACAGGATTCCGAATCAATTTTTTCAAGAAAAGCATGGAACTGACGGTGATAGAGTGCATGTCCCCGAACGATGTACACTGCAGAAAAAGACTGGTTTCAGTGAACAAGAGATATCGAAGTTTTTCCCACTTGCTGATGTATGAGCTGTGTATGGGCAGGCCGCCAAGAATTTGCACAACTTTCAACTGAGTACTGATCACTGAACATCGTAAATTTACGGCACATTGAAACCAGAAGGTCTCCACGCTTGTGAAGATCACCTAGTATTTTGAGCATAAAATTTTAATTTAAATTGTGGAACTGGCGTTCTAAAATGACCCCTGAACTAAAGCATGCCAATTTCTCCTGTCCACCACTATCTCCCGAAGTCTTTCCAGATTTGAATCCATTATTTCTGTGATACCTTCTATCCGTCTCATCTTTTGCTGCGCTCTTCTCCTTGTATCTTCTATCTTGCCCATCATTGTCTTCTCCAGAGATTCATGACGTCTTCATAATATATCCAAAGTATGACGTTGTTTCGATATCAGACCTTCCCAGGGGAAACTTGGTTTTATTTTCTGTAATATCGACCTATTCCTTGTCTTTGCACTCCGCGGCACTGTAAGATGTTTCCCGCAACACCAAACTTCAAAGCAGTCTATGTAATAATGTTCAGCCTTTCTTAAGGAACATCACACTACACGTTTAGGTGTATTTTGCACAAATTCCATAATTACACAAGATACATTGATATAAATAAACGCAAGTCTGACTGCAATCATAATTAATGCAAATTAGTTGCAATCTTTGAGGACTTTTGAGTTAATGAACAAAATTCTTTTTTGTGGTTCAAACACACAAACTACTCCACACACTGAAACTAGTAAAATGACTGGCAAAAGAACAACACTTCAGCTTGTTTTAGTGTCTTGCTAAGCTGTAGCAAGCTACAGCCAATCTCGGCAATGTAGACACCAAACTGTTTATGAACAAAAAGTGACAAGGACATGTAGTAATTCCAACCAAATATGCTCTACTGGTGTAGAAATACGTCGAACTCTAGATATCACAAAACCTAACGGATTTGGTTTGAAAGGACAGATAAAATACATGCAAGAAAGTGTAAGGCCAAGGAAATGGATTAATCTCCAGAGAAACCCTATATTTCAACATAAATATGTCGTTTTCATTGCGAATGTGTTCTAATTTCTGTCGGGCACATATCCAACATATCAAATTGTGCGCTCAACTTCAAGAAGTAGCTAAAAGAATCTGCACAATATGCTACCATGTTTTGCGAAACATTCATTGGTAACGAGTTAGGTACAACAAATCTTGGACTTACACTGTAATTTTTGGTCTATACTAATTAAACGAAACACCTAAACCATCATTTTGATCACCTCTTTCAGACAGATTTCATATCACTAGATTCGCCATAGATGAAAATCTTAACATGAACGACTCTGACATAAGGGCACGTAACTGCCCCAAGTGTAGCGACGTGCTTTGGGTCAATTGCATACTCTGAAAATAGTGGTTGTATATTATGTTCATTTTCCCTAGACCACCAAACGTCGACGGTTGGAAGACGTGCAGCAAGTATATACCAATTCATTAATTACAATTACCTGAACGGTAAGCAATAGCAGAACAGAAGGAAGGCTTATCTTACACTGTGCGTGGTATAGAGGATACTCATCTGTTTTAACCAGAGTACAATGAGAAATGGACAAAGAACCAATAAGAAGTAGGATTAAAAAGTTGGGTAAGTGGACGAGCACCGATTTACAAAACAATAATTACTCCTACTCTCTTGAAAGACATACCCAACGAGGGGAACGATAGCTGCTGTTGTCGCCCCCCCCCCCCCACCCCTCTCTTTCTCGCCAGACCCTGTATCAGAGAAAAAATTAATAATAATAATAATAATAATCTTCGCAAACCGAACTCGTGTCTTGGACTGCCATACCAGGCAGAAGCCTAAATATAGTATCTGAAGAAAGTAAAACATCTAATGGATACTAACTAGTAGGAATTGTATACAGCGCCATCTGTCGTGAAATTTCACGGCAGGAGACGAATTGACTCGCTGAAAACGCCACTGCAAGCGATAAATTAGTGTAGGAAAACATGGTACGTTACATTTATGGAAAAGACGGGTAGAAACACGGACGCGGATATACAACGTGCAATGAACGAGTGTACTAGTACAAAATAGATCATGGAACAGGACATACTTTTTTTTCGAAAATGACACGTAGTGTTCTATATCGGCAACAGGGATGACTATTTTAAGCAAACATATAAAAGATAATGCAGACAGTCTGTAAGGCATCATAGGGTTACGTAACTGATACCGCAGTACAGTGCCAATGAGGTTGGTTAGATTCCCTTTCCGCTGTTCACTTTTCACTTGCCATGTACAATTACAGCACAGTACGCTCAGAGACGGTAGAAGAAACTTCTCTCTTGAACGTAATAAGTTAACAACTGCGAACTAACTGTTTGCAATTACCTAGCATCGACTCCTGTGTGCGCTCCTGGTAGGTAAACTGGGATTTTATTTTCAGCAGGCGGAACGAACTGTCAGCTTTTCTGGTTACCGATGTTGATCGGTTCCGTGAGTGCTGCTTTCTTCATTAAATACGCCGCTCATCGTACTTCATTCTGAGCAGGAGTTCGATTTCAGCGAATCGAGTGAAATCTCGTTTCAAATCAGTGTCCCGTTTGGGCAGTTTCAGCAATATCTAAACGAAACGCTGTAAGCGCTTTTAATACGCTTTCAATTGTTCTCTTAGGACTAGCCTAATGGTGAAACAAAGGAGCTGATGATAAGGCGGCAACGTAATGAGCAAAGTGTAAATGAATCATCAAAATATGCTATCATCAAAGATAACGCCCCCTCCGGCTTTCATTTCACTGAAGTAATTTAGTACATTTGATAAAAGATAACTGCAAAGAGAGAGAATTTTGATACTTTTAACGTGCAGACTGGCTGTAATATTGCCATATAACGTAAAAGTTACCATTTTTAAAATATTCCGTATCAAAAATAAAAGTCAATTACGTGCCTCGCGGTCATCATCAAATCTTGGTTTGAGGATCACAGTACTTTTGCTAGGTATAGTTAACTGGATGTAAGAAGCCATTGACGAGCTACCTCACCCCAACGGCTATAAGGAAAATGGAATCACAAATGTAACGAAATCTTTGTTCTGTAACTTGAAACGTGTTCAGGATGTTGGGTGTACTGAAACGCTCTCTTACATTAAACATTATAAGTTATAGCATTTTCAAGGAATGTATCTCGATTTGGATTGCTTCGCAGTTTCGACATAGTTGCACTCTAGTAAAGAAGAAGGAAGTGACAGCTTCTGTAAAGTACATGTGAGAATTCGTGTCTTTCATTAATAAGATAATCATCTTCATTTCATATTTACAATTATTTCTGCACTAAATTTCCTAACGAACTCTATTTCCATTAAATTTGTTGCTACGTTGTTTCCTTCGCTGCTACGCAAAAAACTGAAGCAACCGTGACGCTCAAATAATGAGTATAGTGATTGAAATATGTATTTTAACTTCGAAATGAGTCCGACATTAAAAAAAAAAAGATTCAAATACATAAAAACAAACATATACTGACTGGAGCGGAAACCGAAGTGTTACGTTCGCGTTATTCAACTGAGAAAACTGCCTTTTCATAATTATAATTGAAATTATTTCAATAAAACAGTTTCAGCCACAATACCTAACCCAAGTCCAACACGTGTAACCGCAGTTTCATTTACATGCTCTACGCAGACGTTTATAGAATTACATTTGCTTTTGGTGCCCCCCCCCCCCCCCCCATCCAGCAGTTACGGAATGCTAAAACTCCTTTTTCGTGTCATGTACCTCAGATATAATGTAGGAATAATGAGTGTACAGTGATTGTCCCCCCTTGGCTACAGAATATCACTGCTCTAAACCGGTAAAATTTTCCACATTCTCACTTAACGCTTCAAGAAATTTGATATTAATACTTTCATATTACAGTAAAGAATAGCTCGCTGCAGCTTCTCATTTATGCTGGTTAATTTATTTATGGATGTTACCCAGTAACACTACTGTAAAAAATTTAATTTAATATGTTTGCATCAACTTAAATAAGAAATAACCAAGCAATAAGTCCATAAATTCATTCACATCCTTACGTATCCAACTCAGAAATAGCAAGTTATGAGCAGGTAGCTGATTGCCGCAGAACTGAATTGAGAAAGTGGAAGTCTATCATCAACGCAGGAGACATATGTCTTTTTAAGTAGCCTCAAAATGGTAATCAGTTTGAATAATTAAATTTTATCGGAGATGTCGTCCCCGTAAATATAACTTCCCACGCGTGAAACTGAAGCAGCAGTAGCTCCAAAACGCGTTTCGCCTATATAGAAAAATAAAAATTTAACTAAACATAGCATATTATGAAAGAACTATTTTTAATCAAAAGTATAATTTATGGGCTGCCCACGACGTGGAAATATCTTGTCAATAATATAACGCTGAGAACTCTCGTTTGCCGTTTTAATACGTTTACATTCGTGATGGCGTGCAGTCTTTCGCGCGTATGTGCAGACAAGGAACTACCGTATCCTTACGGTATTGCAGCGCGAGTGCACAAACCTAGCTGGTCTACACCGCAGCAAGCAGCCAACGTGGCCGCCATTTCGTGAAGGACTCTGGCAAGGCAAGACATAGCGCTGCAAGCTCCGGCTTGTTATCTGCGTCCACCTGCACTTTTTTCGAGCTTTGAAAATTGGAGCCAAGCTTTGGCTTATGTGGCCACTGCTTACAGTCTTTTTTAATGTCTCTATTTACGATTCATTCTTAGCCATTTCTAGTTTCCTAGTGGGAATTTACACCAAACGTAACAATCTGCTGCCTTGCAACATTAAAAACCTTCAGGGACACAATGAAGGTAGGTGAAACTTGGTGCACATAGGGCAGATATGTCTTCTAAAACGTTATTATTATACCAGTCATGCACCGTAGAGCCGATGCGTGGCCTGACGTGACCGTGACATTTCGTATACTTCTTTAACGACTTCGCCAGATAAAATGACCGTGTAATGACACGAAGTTGACAATGATCCTGTCATATTCCTGTCGCTTCATTGTTGCGTAACGCGTTGTTGCTGCAACATTAGTTCTTACGACGGAAAAGAGCTCCTCTGAAAGATGAGCAGCACCATTGCTGTTAATGTGGAATGAATGTTTCAAATACGACCCGCTTGGGTCGGGGAGAATGGCGCGCTTCCCTTGCCCATTTCCTTTCGTCGGGGCCTTGGGCTGCCTTTCTCACGCGGAGCGCCCGAATGGCAACAGCTGGCGCCGCCGCTGCTGCGGCTGGCGGAGACGTGGCAACACCGCGCCGCTGGGTCAACAGGTGAGCCGCAGCAGCAACGACAGTCGAGGCAGAGCGGAATACTGTACGGCGAGAACCTGGCGCGAGGAAAACTGCCAAAAAAGACTGCACCTGCCATTAAAAGCCAGTGTCAATAAATAGTTGTCCTCTGCGGGAACGGAGCTCATCTTAAAGGTCGACAGCGGGACTGCTCACGCTTACTTATACTTCTCAAAGACTTTTATTTTATTTACAAACTTGACTAGGTTTTTTCTTTCAGTCACTTCTATTTTCAAAACAAGTTTCGTATCACGCGTTACGGAATCTGTCGTCCTCAGGCGTCCATATGCCGAAACAATACTGTGTGGCGCGTCCGGTAAAAAACATCGCGTTTCCACCACACTGAACCATGTATTATTTTCATATGCGCGTTTTAAGAGAGCGCCGAACTGTCGAAACAGTAAACGTGACAAGTAAAAAACCAATGAAGTTTTATAAATTCCACTAAAATATGATTAATTTTGTATTTTATTCTATTGGTCTGGAAGATTTACAGCAGTTACGCCCAACGTTGGGCGGCTGCATCACGTTTCTTACGTTGTTGGGATCATGTGCAACTTCTCTGCTTTACTGTTATGCTATAAAAATTTACGCAATTAACGCCACTTTTTCGTGACGTACAATAACTAATCGACAACAAAGATAATTAGCGATATAGAAATTTGATGTTAGTAACTGAAAGAGACATAATGTGAATGTGATACAGTACGTAGACTTACGTGAGGTCCAGCATTGATGTTTTCGCAATAGGCAATCATTATGCAAGAAACATAAAGGTAGCCGTCTGAAGAATGACCATCACTTTTCATTTTTGCAAATGAAAAGCACAAAAATTGTGATGCTGCACAACAGTTTTACTTTTAGCAAGTATGTTTTCATGAAAAGTTTCATTATATCAGCTTTTACTGTAATAAAAGAATTCACTAATTATGATACAACACTGTAGGAACATGCATGGTTGAAATTTAAAAATGAAAAGCTGTGATATCAAAAATGTATTTCGGGCAAGTGTAGTCCAATCCTCTCTCTTCCGTGGGGCGATTTTTCGGAGTAAGACATGAGCTGCTTTGTTCATTAATGTTGTCTCAGAATTTTAGCGAGAAACTGCGACTGTAGCATACAATGTCACGGGTCAAATCTTTTATAAACTGTTCTGAGTGTTACATAACTGCCTGCGTTTTTAATCGATCTGGAACGAGAAAGTCCACATGCAATGATGTCGTAAGCTGATTAAAAAAAAGAAGAAAAGAAACAACACCTTACAATTACATCATTTCGAGACACGGCATATAAAAATAATGAAACAACTAGTGTGAATTCTTGCAGTATACATTTATTCACAATGACCCAACATTAGCCACTGAGTTTCGCCACTATTTCAAGCATAAAATTGGATAACGATGTGAATTTTGACCCGTCTCCGCTTAGGAATAAAATATTTTGAAATCAGTACCTCGATCGAAATACGTAAATACGACTTTCACATTTTCATTAGGTCTTCAACCATTCTGACCAGATTCAAACTTCTGGCCCGGCCAGAATGGACAAACAAGTTCACAAGATATTGTGTAAATAAGTGAGCAATAGCGTCTATATGTACAAAACAAGTACTGATCTCCCTGACCACAAAGCAAAAAATTCAGCTGCTGCCAGTACTATTTAAATGTAGAAAATGTAACGTTTTTGGAAGAAGATTCCAAGTGGTCGTTACCATCCCACAATTGTGCTTTACATACCTCAATGTTTATCAGACGACTGATTCAAAAAGTAATTTTACATCCCGAGCAATTCTGATGTATTCACTGCCTGTTAATCTAAAAGCAGTGTTATTATTCGATCTCGGGATCACTTGCTGATTGGCACGTTTTCGCGATACGTTTGTAAGCAGTAATATCTAAGAAAGTTATGGAAAATTCCATACATATCACGTCACAGACAATCGAATATTAATGGTATCCGCCCAAAATTCAAGACGTATGAGTAGTCTTAATGGTCAGAACACGACATGTCAATCTCATCTTCCTCATGTTTACCTGATACGATGTGGGCGCTGCACACAGTTTTCTCTGAACTTAGCTGTGGAGGTTTTAGGAACACTTCCCGGGGTTAGAAAGTTTCCCAGGAACTTTTTGTGTACTCGCATAGCACTTACTGCAGACGACATGTGAAACAGAAATAATTTAGCAAAAAATGCCAAAGCGGCGCGGATTGAGCATAAAAACTACACAAATTTGACCGCTAGATGTAGTTTTCCGTGACGCTCAACCGAGAGAGTTCCATCAGTAACGTTACACGGGTGTGTTATGTGTTTTCTGAATCTGGATGAATCAGCTAATACTGGGGCGATTTCACGTATGGAACGGGAGAGAAACTTCTGAAGCAAGAGAAGTGGGTCTTTTTCAGCGTGTCGCAGCGACTTCAACCTGCAGACATAGTTATCAAGTGCTCCATTACTTTATCAGTAACAAAGCCCGTCACGTATCTTCGTAAGGCAACGCCTCAATTTCACAAAACGTCTTCGTAGTTAACTTCTGAATTTAAGTGCACAGCATGCGTGGTTGATGCTGCTGCTCTAAGCCATCGATCGTTTCCTCCCGTCTCGTGAGCGGGCCTGGCGTTCCCAGTTGCGCATATCTCAGCTTGCTGTTCTAAATGCGCCAGAAATAGACGTGACGTCATCGGACAGAGAGGAGGCCTTTGCGAAGGTGGAACGTGGGCGAAGTTTCCATCTCTGCAGCGGGAAAAGCGAAAGACGGTACAGCTACATGGAAACAAACAGGTGATGTCCTGCTGCTAACGATATTTCCCCGTTTACCGCGATACAGGTTGCACGTCCGCAATGACCTCCATTCTTGGGAGCGAAAGGGGCGGCGAAATGAACACTGTGAAGAAAGCTGATGGGTATGCAGTATGCAGATGCAATTAAAGACTATGCACTAGGTTAATTGGCTTGTTATCGGCACTTAAGGAATCATACAACCTCGCAGGTGTTCAGCATGAATAAAGGCGTATGTCACCAACTTCCCGTTTCCGTTGATGTTTACAATGAACGAATGAGGTACACGATGACGGGTTTCTTCTTCCCATCTGATATTCATGCATGACTGTATAAAATGGCTCTAAGCACTATGAGACTTTAACATGTGAGGTCATCAGTCCCCTAGACTTAGAACTACTTAAACCTAACTAACCTAAGGACATCACATACATTCATGCCCGAGGCAGGATTCGAACCTGCGACCGTAGTAGCTGCGTGGTTCCGGACTGAAGCGCCTACAACCGCTCGGCCACAGCGGCCGGCTGCATGACTGCAGTGATCCGTTTAAGGAACACATATCATGCGAATTCAGCAAGACAAGTGATAATAGTCTCCTTTCTCCTACTAATGTAGCGTTGTTCCTTATCTTAATTTTGTGCTTTTCGAGAATGGACGAAAATAATTCTGCGTTGTAACAACTATCATCACATGCAGTTCATGCCAGCCAGCGTCTTTGGTTGTCTACTGGGGTAAACTGAGTTCTCTAGCTGATGCTAGCATTACAAATTCACAAACCCGTAACTAGAAGCGAACTTCACGCTCTATCGCTGCTGTTTTCCCAAAATGGAAGAATTTTCTGTAAACATGACACCCATTCTCCAAACACTAGTATGAGATCAGTAACAGACACTAAGTCATTCGTTTCAACATCACAGAGAAATATGTAAATGGAAACGACGCTGACTCACACGGGATGTGATAGTTTTTGTTGACACTGGATACTGTGTCATACGACTGTTGTTGACTAGCGACTGCCAGATGCTACAGCCACCGAGTTTCGGGTGTATTCAATCGTGTGCCTACAGCAAAAGTGTACTTCACCAAATGTAGAACGCCCCGGACTTGAGGTGGGAGGGGGGGGGGAGTTTGTTATACCTTCGAAGACGGGATAGTTAAGATATGAAGCACAAGCTCCCATTTAGTTGGATGGTGGTGGAAATCTACCGCGTCTTTTAGAAGGAACTACTCAGGCATTCGGCTTAAACGATTTAGGGACACCATGGGAAAACTAATCCTACACGTCCGGGACGTGAGTTGGCGTCAATTCGAGTGGGAGCCCAGTATGTTTGTTACAACTGTGTCACCTTGCCCGGTTGCAAGTCTGGTGTGGTCTCGTGTAACAAGGTATGGTTTTCTGTGGCAACATTATTGAGCGCTTCTAAATACACCGACAGCTGGTTCGTGAGATCAATTTTCCGTGACTTTCTGACCTGCCTGAAACTAGTTCCCTACGCTGCCACGTTAAGTGCAACAGCGTTCCCGGATCATACTTATGAGAAGTTGAGCTGCTGTCGTTGTTCACAGGTAGGAGGAACACGTCTAAAAACAGCAGTTAGCTAGGATATGGAGTAACAGTGTCTTCTGCCACAAATTATTTTAATTCAACAAGCACGTGGCACTTCGAGCGCTGCTCATTAAAGTCTCTGCATTGAAATAAAATTACGATTCGTCGCAGCGAGAGGATCAAAACATTAACGAATACAGAAGACAAAATTATATTTCATTCGTCCCCGTAAGATCTGCGGGCACTTGTCGACCCCGCCGGCCGGAGTGGCCGAGCGGTTCTAGGCGCTACAGTTTGGAACCGCGCGACCGCTACGGTCGCAGGTTCAAATCCTGCCTCGGGCATGGGTGTGTGTGATGTCCTTAGGTCAGTTAGGTTTAAGTAGTTCTAAGTTCTAGGGGACTGATGATCTCAGAAGTTAAGTCCCATAGGGCTCAGAGCCATTTGTCGACCTCAGAATGTCGAGTTAAAATAGTAAAATTCATAATAACTTTAGCAAAAATGAGGAAACGGCATCAGGTAGAAAGACAGTTGAATTTGTGATGAGAAAACTGAGGTGCGGCAGATGAGAGCTTTGCTATCAGAATGAAGGGAGCCCGCTTTTCAGTACGACTCTAGAAACAAAATAAACGCTTCAACATACATGTTGAGGAGAAAACTACAGTAAGACGGACTTCTAAAGAAGGTCATCGACAACCTCCTTCTCACTTATTACCCACAAATGGAACTAGATAGCAAAAAATCTAAGCCACTTCCGTGCCACAGAAATTTAATAACATACGGAGTAAAGATATTGATTTATAAACATTAAAGTTGGTTTAATGCTTAATGTCTCGTCGACGTCGAGGTCACTGGGTGTTGAAAGAAATCAACATAAGGCGATGTAAATGCATTAAACGCAAAGGGAACAGAACTGGAGACGCTCGTGAAAACTATATTTAAATTAAACACAGTGCTCAGAGGATAAACGAAGGTGTGTGAAAATGGCCAAACGACGACTTCGTACACGAAAATTCACACAACAGCCAGCCTCATCAAGGATTAAGATGGGGTCGCTCATGAGAATAAACAAGGAAATAAACGACACCTGCTAGTAAATTTCATAGATGTTTCAATAAGATCTGACGCAGGGCGAGGTAACAACACAGTAAGGACGGCTGCATCTTGGTCGAATTGACCCTAGCGACAGGAACGCATTTTAATCAACGCGCGTCACCAGGGGAGAGGGAGATACTTAATGTATGTCAATCTTTCCATAGACGGTTGCGGGACTGTGCTGTTCGATACAGGATGTCAAACACCTTTCAGCTGCCTAGTTTCCAACGATACTTTATTTGGCTACCAGTTTCAGGCGTTTTACTACGCTATCTTCAGGCCCCTGACCGACGTGTAAGAAGAATCTACCTCGGTTCTGATCAAAATAAGGGGCCAACAGATACTTTATGACCCTGACACCCGAGCCCCCTAAAAAAGTAAGAAATATTCGTTACTTGCTGTCGACTTGTATTAACATCATTCTTTTTAAAGACGTACGGAGGCGTTAGTAGCGTCCTGAACATGGAAGTATCTTTTATCACACACTAAGCAACATCAATGCACTTTCAATGACGTCTGCTACCAGGGAGGGTCACTTTATGCCCCCCTGTTATATAAAAAAAGTAAATTTCGTCAAATGTTGACAATTACTCATAACATAAAAATTTAAAATACTTATGGAATCTAGCAGAAAAATTCATTAGAGACAATAAAAATATAAAATAACTGGCTAGATTATAATATTTTCGAAAAGAGGGCACACAGTAGCCCCCCCTCCCCACCCTCCCTCCGTATTGCGAGGGTTAATGTATAGCCGATTATGCTCAAACAGGGAGGAACAAAGGTTCTGTCTCACACAGCATTGCGCAGTAAAGTATTGACCAAATCTGCGTAATCTGCACTGCGACGCAGGCAGTACTGCGAAGCAGTCTGCATCGTCGCCGAATCCATACGCACGTGTAATCGGAAACTTCCTTCTTTAACCTGTTCTCTATGGAAACTTCCTTCTTGAGCCTGTTCTCTGTGCGGCACACCTTTCGCAGTCAAAGAGACACACATGTGTTCTTTACTCCAGCTGCTAAACGTCGGACTGGAATTTGCTCCACACGGCTCCGGTAACAGAAGGGAAACGTGCCTCATATACGAAGGTTGGGAAAAAATATGAAAATACCGCAAGAAAATCACGCTTGAACATAAATGTCTAATGCTAGCCAAACCTGCAGGTTGCACCAGCGCAACGTCCTCAATACGTTTTAAGTCTTAGTCCTGGTCGGAAGAGTGTTCTGTGTAGTTGTCAGTTCATCATGTTTGAGTTAAGACGAACGTGAGCAAATTGTTAGTGCCCGTATGGTGGGTGATTCCGTAAACTAGGGAGCCGAAGTGTTGAGTGTTTCAAGAAGCACCGCATCGAAGATTTGTATCGCATACAGGTAATGTAGAAAACGTCCGCAAGTCACAGCGTGAGCGGAAGTGTGTGTTGAGTGATTCTGACGGACGGTCATTGAAGGAGATTGTTACCAAAAAAGGGGGAGGAGGGGGGGGTGGTCGCGAAAGCTACCAAAGTCACTGCAGAATGAATGTTGCACTCGCGAACCCTGTCAGCACCAAAACAACGCGAAAGGGAGTTCCAGCAGCAGGAAACTGCTGGACTTTGGATACGGCTCATCAATGATGCAAATCCCCCTAACAGAAAAATTTAGTGCCAGAGCCTACGGAGCATGGCGAAAAGTCGATTGGTCGAATGAGTTACACTGCTTCTAACTTATGGCCGAGTTAATCGCCTAAGAGTGAACATGGCAGGAGTTCCGTGACGATTTGGGTAGGCATATCGTGGTATTCCACGAGCCCCATGGTTACTCTGCAACATCACATTACTGGATTACGTGACCAATTTGGTTGATCAGGTCCATCCCATGGTACAACGTTTGTTCCCTAATGGTGATGCTGTGTTCCTTGACGACAGAGTCCTGTTCGCACAGTCTGCATCGTCCGCAACCGATTTCGTGAGTACGAGAATGAACTGTCACATGTTGCCTGGCCACCACAGTCGTAAGACCTCAATATTATTGATCCTTTGTGGATACTTGCAGAGGAGGGTGCGTGATCGCTATCCATCTACAACATCGTTACCTAAACTTGTCACTATTTTACAGAAAGAACTGTGAGAGATTCCCTTGAAAACCACACAGAAGATGAGTGGAAGTTATTCTGAATGCCAACACTTCTCCTACACCATACTGGACATGGTAATGTGTTTTGTTTTTGGTGTCTTCATATTTTTGGTCACTTCCTGTACGTCTAAGCAAGGAAATAAGACATCTCAAAGACAAGGAGGGCATTAAGAGACAAAGCAATAGTCCTCTTGGGCAGGAACGTGGAAGGAAACCGATAGTGAAAGAACCATCCTGGCATTCACCTGAAGGGAAATCACGAAAAAATTAAATTACAATGGCTGGACGTGGGTTTCAAACACGCTTTTCCGAAATATGAAACCACTGTGCTACCTTATACAGTGGGTAGACACAAAAATCTCTCTGTCTACATCGATGTCGCAAAATGCTGCGTTAATTTTGTTTCTAACAATACTTTTGAGATCTTAGAGACGTACCTATGGAGTGATTCTGTGGAAACCACACCTATAAAGTGTCTTAGACCTTGTCTGATCCAGTGTGAACAGTATGGTTCAAATGGCTCTGAGCACTATGGGACTCAACTTCTGAGGTCATTAGTCCCCTAGAATTTAGAACTAGTTAAACCTAACTAACCTAAGGACATCACATGCCCGAGGCAGGATTCGAACCTGCGACCGTAGCGGTCTCGTGGTTCCATACTGCAGCGCCTAGCACCGCACGGCCACTTCGGCCGGCATGAACAGTATGGGTTAGTTCTAGTCATCGTCTTTGGTAGCAAACTTTCATCTAAGTTCATTGTGTAGGTATGATTTATATGTATGTTGGCAAAATGTCGCGTAGCTCACAAACTGGCGCAACACTTGGAACGCCAATGAATCTCAGTGTCTTCTGGTCAATGGCGCCGCATCATTATCCAAGAAGCAGCCTATTTTTCCCACGATGTTCAGTGCACCTCGTTGCAGATCATTGCACATAAACATGTACGAGCTCCAGGAACTGACTATGACACGCCAGCGTTGGTAACTAAGACGCCGCATTGGTGTATCTGTATGTAGCGCAAGCACTTATTACTTTACATCGCCAAATTTGATTACAATTGGGAACTTGCACAACAGAGCAATATGGAAAGTTGCTATGGTCAGTCCCCCACAAGCCCTCCCCACCTCCCCAATCGGAAAGTTTAGATCCTGCTAGGAAGTGAAGATGTATTTTTCCGCTGCAGGCGTCACTAGATGTTTTTCCGCTGTACACGTCACTAGAACGACATTTTGGACCATCACTGACCCGGAGAAGAGATCGAGAATGATAAAAACATTGTCTGTAAAGTGGATCCAGCTAAATAAAAAAGGTCGTACACATTATACTGAACAAATAAGGCTAATTTCACTGTAAGTTATGAAATCGTGTTACTTTTGTAAATGAATTTGTTTATTGATTTCTCCTCTGCAATTGCAGTTATGTTGTTGTTAGCGTGCGCATATCTGTGAACGTAGAAAACACTACGAAAAAAGACTATCACTGTGTGTAGATCGTGGTTGGCTGTATGGTCATGGAGCCGAAAGGCAAAGTAAAATAATAAAAATTTTCTTGTGACTTGACTTTAGGAGTGGCGATTCTGACATTTAGTGTCACAAGGTCCAGTCTTATGCCCTACTGCAAACGCCCTGTATTAAGCTGTCTGCGACCCAGACGCGGCTGACTTCAGTGTGTGTCACGGAGCTCCCTAAAACCCACGCACCATCTCCCGTGAGGGGCCGCGGCCTACGTAACAGACACGTGGAATTCGGAGAAACCATGTGACGCGCAACGCGTTGGCCGCAACAGCCGCCACGTGGCGCTGCGGTGAACTTCCGGCGCTGCGTTCACTCAGACGACTTTCAAAATGCGGAAGGGAGGCAATCGAGGGAATGCAACGGGTGGCAGATATGAACGCGGAGCTTCCTTTGCTGGGATAGCCCTGTGGCGGCACTGCGCAACTCGGCTGGACCACGTCAGCTTCCCGGTCCGCTAATCTTTTTATCAGCCGGCTGTTAAAGAAGGCATGCTCTGCCCATTCCGGGAAGAGCACGCTCATGGCGGCGGTTACTCATGGAGTTTGAACACGTAACCCGGCGCGGCCCGCGCCCGCCTACGGGCTGGCAACCGTTAGCCCATGCTGGCGCTGCCCTCTTTGCGGCTAGTGGCCGGCGCCGTTTATTGTACAACCACAACCAAACACTGTTCGTTTCAAGTGCTATTCCTCAGAAACAACGCCCCCCCCCTCCTCCCCCTGCGCCATACAAACCCTATTCCATCGTCGGAGACTGCATGGCGTTTCCAAGTTAGGATTTGTACAGTCAACTCTGATCTGTGTGGATAAAGCAATTACAGAAGTCCTTCCCGTCATTGTTCAATAACTGAGATGTCCGGACCGTGAAGAGCGGATAGAAAGAAGTCAATTCTCCACAACGGCCCGCCGTCCCACTACCAGCAAACGCACCGAGTGAGATGGTGCAATGGACTTACAATCCGCAGGACGGCAGTTCCAGTCCTCAGCTAGCCAGCGAGATATAGGTTTTCCGTGATTTTCCTAAATCGCTTATGGAAAAGGACGGTATGGTTCTTTTCAAACGGACACGACCCACTTCCTTTCCCAATCAAAGCATGTGCTCTGTAACGTCCTAATCGGCGACTCTAATTCACATTTTCCCTCCAGCACAGGCACGCATTGTTTTTCAAATAGTAGTAGCGCAGAAACAGAGAGTTGATACTTTACGAGGACTAGTACTCGAATGAGTGTCAAAAAATCTTTTTTCAGTTTTGTCTTAAAAATTGTCGGTAGTTTTCTGAACAAGAAAATGTTTACTTCGAGGAAACTGTACCGAAGAAAGGCCAAAAATTTGGGGGCTTTAAAAATGTCTGCACACAAGACGCGCCCCCACATCATGCAGACATCTCTGTTGAAAACGGAGCATTGTCCTCACTTGTTTGTTTTTATGACTTTTAACTCATAAGCCTGTTAGAGAAATAATTACGTGGTGGGGCTCAAAACACAAATGAGAGTTAACAGCTGTATATGGGATACCAAAAACTGTTCTGGTACGAATAAATACTTCGAAACTAGGTGTGCCGGTTGTTTCACTATGTTTCAATAATGCTGCAGTGTTGTTCTGATACATATTGGTTACAGAACATTAAAGACAGAGGGCTGAAATTTTGTTTACTGTCGTAAAACATGCTTAACAAAAAATCAGACTAACTTAAATTTTAAAATTAAAACCCTTTTAAAGAAAAACTATTAGTTAATTACTGAAATTTTGGGTATCATTACTAAAAATTTTTTTGAACTATAATTCATGACAGCAACATCTTTTCAAGAGTCTACTTTAAACACAATAGGGTCCATAACTTCCAGAAAAAACAAGCTTCTACTTCGTTTTTTATCTCTAGATGTATGTACATATTCTGTACATAAATAATAAACATGCTTTATTTCACCTGCAACACAAAATACATTTTACAGAAACGTGGAAGACAAAAAAACTGTTTCATACATCACATTGTTCACACAAGATCTGTTAAAAGATGGTAAGCATATTACAAGAGCTCACACTCTTACTCTTTGAGTTTCACTACATAGAAAACTGACTTTTTTTTAAGATTACCCTTGTGTTTACGAACCAGTATTTTCAAAACAAACATTCTCTACTGTACTATGCGGGGTGGTGCAGTGGTTACGCCACTGATCTTGCAGTTGAGATGAGCACGTTTCAAATTCTAGTCATGCAGATTTTAGTTTCCCTAAATCGCTGATAGCAAATGGCTCCCCGGGCTATTTCGTTTCCCATCCTAGTCCTATCAGAGTGTTCCGTCACTAGTGAGCTCGCGTCGAGGCAGCGTTCAGTTTCTCCCTCACTTCCCTCACTGCACGAAATCTCCATTTTACTCGATCCACTCACCATCTCCATAGTCTTGCCATGTTTATCAGATGACTACACTTGCCTCGTCCGTTTTCAACTGGACCAGTAAATGCAATAAAATGTACAACTACCTTATTATAACGATTCGTTATCACGGGTTTCAGCTGTACATTACTAACACTTCCCGGATTCCATACACAGATTAAGTATGGATGAGTCAACAATACATAAAGACAGTGAAGCAATTGTCGTGGAATGCATACATACCTCGTTTTCAAACAACTGTAAACGAACGGCAACCATTTTAAGTTAAAACATTCCTGCTTACACTGCTGACATTTTCTGTAGCAAAGAAAAGTAGGTTTTTTTGGGGGTGGAGGGGTGGGGGGTGGGGGGAGCAGAAAGGCAATAATTGCAGAAGAAAATTATCTGTATATGCAAGTCTGAAGACCGACTTTACAAAAAAATATTGTAACATAGTGCCTCGTTTTCAATATTTTGAATCGAAATTCCGCAGGCCAACTCAGCAGTTAGATAACTACTGAAACAGTTGGGGAACCTGTTTGGTATCCGCAACAGCCAGGTCATCGGTTCCATTGAATTAGGGAAAGATGGGGAAGGGAAGTCGACCGTGCCCTTTCAAAGAAACCATGCCAGCATTAGTTTGAGCGATCCAGGGAAATCAGGGCGGCAGGACGCATGTTTGAACCGCCGTCCTCCCGAATGCGAGTCCAGTGTGCTAACCACTGCGCCACTTCGCTCGGTGTACATAGTATTCCTGCTCCTCGTAACTGCCTATCGAATACACGTAATCTAAAGGCAATGTTCCGACTAACTGACCCACTCACTGACTCATCATTGCCCAGCACAAACCACTACGGATAGAAACTTGAGATTTGCAGAGGTGTAGATCTCATACTGAAGGCGTTGTTTACGAAGGGATTTTTCGAAATTCCACCCCCTAATGGGGTGAAATAGGACATGAATGGATTTTTTAAAATATCACGATATTACAGAAATTTTGAAATTAGTCCCACGAAAATTGGTATTTGGTTTGTCGGTTAGAAATAAAGAAATTAAGAGTGTCAACAGTTTTGGAAATTTAGCCCCTATGCGGTTGAAACAGTTAGTGAAAGCTGTTTTAAAAATAAACCATTATTAAAGAACTGCTAAAATATTTTATAGCTACACCTATGAAAATAGGGATCTGACTTCTCAGTTACCAATAAAAAATACGCATTTCAATGTTTTTGGAAACTAATACTCCCTAAGTGTGTGAAATAGTGGATGAAATGTTTTATGAAAATATTTCATTATGAAAGCATTGTTAAAGATAAATCTTCACTTTCGCTTCTCTGATAGATGTAAAGAAATGTAAATGAAACACCAGATACAGAACAGACACGGAAATACTAGTAAGTGGAGACCTACTATTGGTGGAAAAATTTTAAGAAGCAACCGTCACGTGAGCAAACTGCTGATCTACAAAATGTGGAAGGGAAACTGCATCTCTGACTGCGGACGAAACTCGTATGTGGGCAACTGCAGATTAATAAATAGCGGGTCTGAAAAAAAGGTATACTAAGCCACTATAACAAAGGTATGTTAAAATGATGAAAATTCTAAAAGAAAGAGAGAGGAAAGGACTGGGTTACAACCAAGGTCGAGAAAATAAGATGGCTGCCCAGCTTCTGTAACACTCATGTCACTCGTCAAAAACTTGACTATTTCTATGTAATCGCCCAACGTAAAGAAAACATAACATCCAAAACAGAAAAATTTGTCAATTTAATGAGAACAGCAGAGCACCATCCCTGAGTTCCCATACAGTAATCGTCTTCCTGCATCGGTGTGATCCCACAATCTCTTTCTCAACACCGCCTAAGGTTTCCTAGCGAGGAGACACCTATTCATTTTACTAGTTTTGTGAGTCACAATACTATGTTTCTAGGTCTACATGTTCCGCTGCTTTTTCCCATTCGCCTCTTGGGGTGAAGTTAGTGTTTTCTCTCACTATCATACTGGGGACCTTTCAGACTTTAAGGTAGGAATTTATGACTTGATGATATTGTTTCTAATGCTGCCCGAACTTCACGAAGTTCGATGCGGAAATTGCTTTGGGACGTGGCACACATCCAATATTTTGAAGTTACAAGAGTTAAAGAACACAGGAAGATCAACAACAGATCAGAAGTAACATCTTTCTGCCAAGAACAGACAGTTACTGCAGGCACAAGTAGATGAAAAAGTGTTTTGTACTTTGTCTCGTAATAGAAGAATTCAGGTTTTTATTCCTCAAATAATGTCACCTATAGCGAAGAGAGTGTGGAAAAAAGGGAGCGGAAGGTTATACACAACTTGAACAGTAACCAAACTGTAGTTATGAGAGTCGAATGGCATCAAAGGGAAAGCAGTGGTTGCGACGGGACTGAGACAGGGCTATTCAACTCGTACATTGAACAAGCAGTAAAGGAGTCTAAAGAAAAAATTGGAGAAAGAATTAGAGTTCAGCAAGAAGAAATAATAACTGAGATTTGCCAGTGACAACGTAATTCTGTCAGGGACAGCAATGGCATTCGAAGAGCAGTTCAACGAATGCAGAACGTCTTGAAAGGAGAACACAAGATGAACCTTAACAAAAGTAAAACAAGAGTAATGAAACATAGAACTAAATAATGCAGTGCTATGGGAATTAGATTAGGAAACGAAACATTAAAAGAAGTAGATGAGTTTTGCCATTTGGGCAGCAATATAACTGATGATGACCGAAGTAGGGAGGATATAAAACTTAGCCTGGCGATGGCAAGAAAAGCCTTTCTCAAGAAGAGAAAATTGTTGATATAGAATATAGATTTAAATGTTTGGAAATGTTTGCTGAAGGTATTTGTCTGGAGTGCTGCAGTGTATTGAAGTGAAACGTGTACGATAAAAAGTTTAGACGAGAAGAGAATAGGCGGCGTTTTAAACGTGTTGCTACAGGAAAATGCTGAAGATTAGACTGGTAGCTCATGTAACCAATGAGGAGGTACTGAGCAGAATTGGGGCGAAATGAAATTTGTGGCATAACTTGATTAAAAGAAGGGGTCGGTTGATAGGACATATTCTGGAATTCCACAACAAATCACCCATTTAGTGTTGGAGGGAAGGGTAAGCGTGTGTGTGTGTGTGTGTGGGGGGGGGGGGGGGGGGGAGATAAAAATTATGGAGGGTAACCAAGAGATGAACACAACATGCAGATTCAGAAGCATGTAGGTTGCAGTAGTTATTCGGAGATGAAAAAGCTTGCACAGGTTCGAGCTGCTTGGAGAGCTGCATCAAACCAGTCTTCACTGTGGACAAAAAAATAACAACAACGACAACACTGAAGAGCCACCTGTAGTCCGTCGACATGTCATTTAGGGGTGTTCTTGTTCATGATAATGAGATTCAGGCGTTACAAAACAATGTCCCAGTAGATAGGAAAACCCACAAAATAAGTGATTAAAATTAGATTTCAAAAAATCGGGCGCCAACAACAGACATAAAAAAATCTGGGAGAGACTAAAATAACTGAAATGATCCACCACTAAAGAACAGTGCCTGAGAAAGTTACGGTATGCACATCTGGCGGAACGGTCTGCGGTCATTGACAGCGGAAGTTACAAGAAACAAGGGCGGATATTTCGAAAGTGGCGAAGCCGTAACGTGGCAAAGCTCAGGGAACAGTCCCAGTGTACTGGGGGATGACTTCCTAAAGCATTAAACAGGCCGGTCGCCCGTAAATAGAGCTGCCTCCAGCGGCTACATCCCCTTTAAGCGTCCTACCGCCAACCCACTACTGCTGCCTAATCTTGGAGAAGGCGGCGTTATTTTAGGAGACAAAGAGGTTTGCCTTCTGCCGGCGTTCTGTGGGGGGCCTCCAGGTGGCCTCTCGCCTACTAACATGATAGTTGATGTACCGACTTCTCACAGAAGAGGATTCCGTCTGTTCGGAAATTGCCTGCTATCTCCCTATTCTTACTGCTTTTTGAATTTAACATGCAGGAAATAAAACTATACTACACCACCGCTGCAAACTTCCCTTTACTTACGGGCCTAGATTTGTGTGTACCACACGGAAACACATATTGTGCAAATTATACCGTCTAACCAATTTTTTTGCAAGACCTCATTCGGTGGCCTAAAGTCTCACTGATCTCATTTCTGTTCATTCGAAATACTGATCGTGTTTATAACTTCTTTTTTAGCTATTAATGCATTTATTCTTCAGGTTCACCTTTTCACGAAGTTCTGAATGCCTTTCCGTTATTCGTCTAGGATACTGAATATATTGCAGCTTGTGTCTTGTTGAATAAATATGGAAGGTAAGCTGGCTTTAGTTCATGCCAAAACATTTTTTGTATTTAAATAAAGAGGCAGAGCAGTTCAGTCGAGCGAAAGCACCCATATTTTCCGAATCAGGGAAAAGTAGTGTTTTGTTTCTGGATTGGATCATCACCCTGGTACAGAAGTCTGATTAGGGAGTTGCTCCATGTGCTTAAATGATTTCACAATCGCCTAATTTCATCGACTATTGACCAAAACCAATTGTCTGACACCAAACCTGAAAAACAACTCAGACCGCCGAATTTTACTTCACCAGGGCAAAATCATGTGAATACCATTTAGTAGACTTCTGTCTGCTCCGTACACATATACTTGAGCGTCGCACAATGAAGTCAAGGGGAGCTTCCACTCCATAAAACAACCTTGCCCTTACTTTTCTTAACAATTACATTACTGTTTATAACATTCTGAGCGTTCGTTTATACAATCAGCAGTTTCTGGGCAAAATCGTGAAAAGGGACTTTTAATTTCGTGTTATTTACAATTTGCTTTCTTCTGACATTACTTCTGGTTACATTTTACATCTTTGATCTTACATGGGCGCTTCTTGTCCATTTGCTGTCCATTGAAATATACATCACATGGCTCATCAAACGGCTCAGCTATGTTAGCAACAAGTAAAGGAAAAAGGGTGATATTTAAAAATCTTTAACATAGCCACAAGGAAGAGCGCTTGCCAGACGCTGTGAAAAGGAGTGTGTTCACTGGTGTCATTTCGAACTACTCAGTCTAGTAATATCTTAAAATAGTGATTTTGTGCCTGTTTGTTTGCAAGAGGAGTGCGACAACACGGGAACGAAATTGTCGGCAAAAGGAAGTCGGACAAAATTAAACTACTACCTAAATATTCGAGCATACTGAAAGAAGAAATGAATAAAAACATATCTCTGGAGCTCACCTGCAGGTCTGGCGCCGTAGAGTGCATTTTGTGGCGCCCGACTTGCAGTATGATCTGCAGCGCAGACTGTAACCGGTAGCCGGTAACAAAAACTTGTCAGCCACACGGTGTTTATCTATTATAACAAAAGGGATCACGAATCCTAAGAAATGGTGCACCCAATAATAGAAAAATGAAGAAAGTTGCTATAGACGGTGACAGAACAATATCACAACCATGAAAGTTTTGAAAATTGATCTAATAGAAAACCTACAAGATACATAAAATACCCATGATGGCATCGCAAGTAACAGGGCAAACAAAATAAATGCATACATTATACCGAAAGAAGTGAAGTGGAGAGGAACCTTCATCTTGTCGAGGCTTACAGCGAGTTTCCAAAAATATGGAAACACTAAAAAAATACATCACATTACCATGCCAAATAGTGTGTAGCAAATCCGTTGGCATTCAAAACAGCTTCTAGTAGTCTTGGAACGGGTAAATAGAAGTCCTGCATGGTTTGCAGGCGACTCTAATACCATTCTTCTTGCAAATGAGTAGCAAGCTGAGGTAACGCTGATTAAGGTGGGTAGCGACCACCTTCTCTCCAAAGTAAACCACAAAGATTCAATAATATTGAGATCTGGTGACTGCAGTCGCCAGGGGAAATGCGACTGTTCGTTCATCCCCATGCTCAAGAATTCAGCTCTGGAC
Source organism: Schistocerca americana (assembly GCF_021461395.2). Lineage (NCBI taxonomy): Eukaryota > Metazoa > Arthropoda > Insecta > Orthoptera > Acrididae > Schistocerca > Schistocerca americana. The sequence goes on along the minus strand of NC_060126.1, from coordinate 404,016,315 downwards.
AATGCAAGCTGTGTGAACAGCGGCCATGCCGTCTTGGAACACGTCATCACTATTGAGGAACAAACACTGATCAGCAAAATTGGTCATATAATCCTTCGCAGTAATGCGGCATCGTAGGTTAGCCGAGAGCCCTATGGAATACCACGATGTCGCTATCCAAATCATCAACGAACCACCGCCATGTTTACTCTTCGGGCGTAAACTCGGTCAGACGTTGGAAGCAGTGTGAAACAACACTCGTCCGATCGAGTAACATTCTTCCATTGCTCCACAGTCCAGGTTTTAGGGCTACGGCACACCGTTTTGCTGTTGCGGGCATTTGTATCGCTGAAGAGTGGTTTCCGAATTTCTGCTCGTCCTGCAATTTCCTGCTTCTGGAGCTCCCTCCGTGTTGTTTTGGTGCCCACATGGTTCACAAGTGTGGTATTCACTCTGCAGTGAGTTTTGTAACTGTTGTAGTCAACTTTTTTTACGTCACAATCTTCTTCAATGACCGTCCGTCACGATCACTTTCATCCGCATTATGATTTAGCGGATATTCTTCCGCTTTCCCTTTATCCGGTAGACTCTTCGATACGGTGCCTCTTGAAACACCAAAATTTCGTCTCTCTTGGTTAAGGAAGCACCCACTATACGAACACCAACAATTTGCCCAAGTTCGACTTCGCTTGGCTTCGACATGATGCACTCAACAACACAAAACCACTCTTCTGACCACAACTGACACATGCAACATATTGAGGACACTGCACATACGCCGTGCAACCTACAGGCTTGGCTAGCATTTGCTTATATTTTCAAGCATGCACATCTCGCGGTGTTTCCGTATTTTTGTTCATCCGCTGTATACCCAACGGATTCCAAGACAAGATTGTTTCCTCCCCAGGAACCTACGCAATGTGACCATCTACATCAGACACCTCGTGTAAGTTTTGGACATTTAACATAGACATGCACAGATGTTAACGTGGCACAGTAGGCAAAATACAGGCAACAAAAGCTCAGTGATTTGCATGAAACATTGTCACCTATATTACGTCCTCCTTGTGGTACGTCCCAAGTGAGTAAGCTTCGACAAACAAGAAGTTAGGAAGGATTTTAACAGAAAGCACTAATCCAAATGCCATAATACATTCTCGTGCATTCCCTGTACTTATCAAAGAAGGAATCGTAATGCTTAAAACCGGTAACAATATGTATATATGCATCTCCTATGTTGGACAAGTTACTACTATAACTGCCACCCGTCAACTTTCCGGCGTGGTTGGCCCGGAATTTCAAGTATTGTGTAGGATCCCGCGTAATGCGACTCGGGACACACTCTTATCCCACCTTGTGCCGAATTTCTGAATGATGCGGACGAACAAACAGAATGATGTGTGAATTTCCTCTCTCAATCACTATACGTAATTCAAAATCGACGTTTGCCTGTTAAACTGGGGGTTATTGGGCAGTTAAGTTGCACCGCGTTTCACGTCCAGTTTTAGCATTTTAGAATTAGGAAAGATCAACGTTCGGAAAAGGTGTTTCGTCCTTCCTCTAATGAAGGCAGTTCGTCAAATTCGGCTGCTCTGAAGAAGTTAAAAGATACACGCTTTTTCAACAGAGGGAAGTTAGAAAACAAAGATTTTTCTCCACATGATTAATGAAAGAAAGCGACTTCTCAGCAAAGAGTGTGATTTTGTCCGGCCACGTTTTCGGTAACATTTGCAGGAAGAAAAGCTGTAGTCAAAGGGCAAAAAAACATTTTCTGACAAAAACCATGTCGTAAAAATAAAACAGTTACAACTTTCTTTGTGAAGAAACATACGACCGAAGAAGGTACCGTGATACACGCTGAAATTTCATCTGTACACAGTGCAAAACGCGTCTTCGGCCACAAGTCATTGAATTGCCAAATGAAACTGCATCATTCCTTGTTTCCAGACAGTAAGTTTCATCTAAAATTTCGTGTTGTGGATAAACTATGGCAGCGGTATCACGGAAAATGTTCTTGGGTCATACGGCCAAGATGTAGTCATACGCAAGTTCGCAAAACCTTTTATTTTTCTGTGTCCTCAGATGCCTGAAACCGAGGAAAAATAAAAACTTTTCCTTATGTAGCTCGTTACACCAATGTCAACTACGGAATACGAAACAGATGGTTAGACTTTTATGAAGATTCCAAATATATGCAAAAATACACTTTCCATGCAATAATGAACAGTACAAAAGTTATGGCTATCATCTGAATCAAGTTAGCGCTTACATTGCTGACAATGCTCCACTGGACTGTGGCAAAAACAATTTGGTTTTTGTCCATTTTGAGCATTAACTGCAACTGTCATCTCATAAATAATATAGAAATACATGGTCTTAAGACATTTCCTTATGATGTAGAGACAGCAGTTTTCAAAATCTATAGTGAATTTGGTTCTTCTGCAGCAAATATCCAGTTACTGACAGAATTTTCAGAGTTTGTGGGGATAGAATTTAGGCAAATATTACGACACGCCGGTACACGATGGCTCTCGGTACTCCCTGCAATTGACAATACTGTATACTGCTGACCTGCCACTAACTCACATTTCACTTCAAAGGGCGAGAATTGTTCAAGGCTGATTAGGCAGTTTCTAACATCAAATGGGGAGTATGATACTAAGAAACTGAACATTCACTTCCTAACCGCTATGTACGTTTTCTGCAGCATATTTCCCCCCTTGTTGGAAAATGCTGTTAGAAAACCGAAAAACGGCTCAATTACTTCTGTCGAGTTGGCCTGAAGACGAAACTAGAGAGCAGGAAAGAGGATAAATTCGTAAGAAATAAAGTTCGTGAAATCCTGGAAGAAATACCAAAACCACAGAGGTTGAGTTTTGAAAATGATGCACAATCTTTATTACCACATTGCTCTGATTATTTGCCCCAAAACTATAATCTTTTTGAGAACAATAAGTTCAGTCTGCTTGCAAGTTTTTCGCTTGAAGAACACGAAGGTTTTAGTGTGCGATATCAGTATGTTTTATAGGTTACCACCAAATTGAATCTCTACCTGGATTAAGATCAGTTATCCAAAGTATTGTGTCATTTACGGTATGTATATGCTGGACTTTATAAAAGGTAAGTACAAGTCCAGATTTTGGTGGATTTCTTTGAACAGCAGACCACAATTCAAATCTCCCCCCCTCAACTGCTTACGCTTATATCATACATATTTTTCAGTTCCTACCGGCAACTGAAAGAATCTTCAGTATGACGAAGAATAAACGGTCAGGAGAAAGAAATTGGGTGTCAATGGCCATTGGGAATAGACAACTTCAGTTTTCTGAAAGTTGTGGTGAAGGCTTCAATGTTCTGAACGACTGGGGGGACAGAAGGACTAGTAAAAGCACCAAAGAGCAGCACTTAACATGCATTCATAAAACACAAAACACTGATTATGTTACCGTTAGACATTTCCATCGAGAAAATATGTCCAAGCTGGGGGTTTCTTGAACGGTGGCATCCCTAGAAGTGAGTAACTACCAGTGACACCTAGTATCCGTATTAGATAATAAAGATGTTCGCGTTCGAATTAAATTTAAGCCAACATTCAGTGATTTATAGGGAAACAAATATTCACTGTTTGGGGATTTCAACTGTCCTATACTTTGAGAAGCCGATATACACGCGAAGCAAGGTCGTAAGCTATGCTTACAACTTGTGGAGTCTATATAATCGAAATCGCTCGCATGCAATAGTGTCTAAAATGGGGGAATTAGATTCACCTTTAGCACTAAATAAACATGGGGTTAAAATGAATATATTCCATAGCTAACATCACTAGGTGTGGCACCATTAAGATGCAATCACTACGATCATATCCTAATAATTCTACACACTTTTAAATGCGTTTGTCGGAGATATCTTGACACTTGGGCATACTTAAGGAAGATCTTATATCATTGAAAATATTTTACGTAAAATTCCACATCTATTGTTTTCCATACATTGTTTTATTTGACTATTACGTCACATGTACATGTATGTTAATTACCTTATACTTGATAATATTTGTGGTTAGATGAAGAATATAAAGCAGATAATCACTTTTGTGTTTTGTGATGCGTATGTAGACCCGTACCTGATAATGAGACAAGATTGTACACACATGAGATAAACATCGAAATCCAATAAAAATACAGCGGAAAGGCAATTGACTTTCACAGAAATTAACAAATAAATAACAGATGTAAGTATTAAAGATATTCAGTATACAGCTGTAGTATGCAAGTTCAGAAAATTATTTAATATAACAGCTATGGTGGCACTAAAGGTAACTGTGCAAACAGAATAGATCCGCACCTTAGACAGAAAGTGGCGTATTCGTCTGTCTAGCGTCTTGTAGACCGTATTAAAACCGCCACACAACTCGAGTCCACTGTTTGAATGTATTAAAAATGAGATAGAGGGAGGAATGAGGGACATGAGGGTGGGGAAGAATTACTAACATTTTACCATGTTTTGGTGAAATTTTATTAACTATCACTTAATGATTTCAAATTTTGCACAAAGATAAATTCCTTATCCCAATGAAAAAATGAGAACAACGCCGATAGACCGTCGGCTAAGTATAATTATACTTACAAAATCCGTGACCCACACGCAGAAAGAATTTAAAACTATTGTTTTAAAAATTCTGTTTGTACAATACAGCGCAAAAATTGGAGAGGCAGCACTTCACGCCTACATTCAGTGAACCCAAGGGTGTGTATTCTAGACTTCACCATATGTTGAAAGGTGAAATTAGCATTTAAGCAATTTTTCGTTTTTTTATTCTGCATCAAAATCCCTGCACTAGTTTCTAAGATTACTCCAAACATACAGAAGTAAACCGCGGTGAGAGATCTTGACAGATAAAAAAAACAATATATATACTGGCATGGGAGGAGCATTTTAAACTTATACCCTTTTTAACACAATGTAACCGATTTCTAATGTCATATTTGTGGTTCTGGAGTTCAAAGAATAAACATTTACATTCTAGGTGATAACTAACACACTAGTCATTCTACTCATGAGTTGTTTATTCTGAAACGTTACTGAAAAGAGAGCACAGTATTAATTCAGTAGCTGTTTATACCTTCAGAGCTTAGATACATTGAAGACTGAAACTGGCGCAAATTATGGGACTATGTGGAGCGATATGAGCTGTAATCGTACCTAGTAAACACGCCTCAAATAAATATGATCTTCTCTGAATGGGCTACAGACATAGAAACGACGAAGTGCATCTATTACGATAGCAGTGTTATTGATTTATCAAAATAAACTCTTTAACTGTTTAGCTGTGAGTGAGAAAAGTAACAAATTGATAGTTTCGTATCAAACATTCGAAGCTTAAAACTGTGTACGGACGACCAGATGGTCACAGATTTCATGGAACATTGCATAGAATTAGAAGCAGCAAACATACACTGTAAATCGTTTAAATAACGCGTAAGTAGGTTAAAAATACTAGCTAACTCTGCTGTGATCTTTGTCTATTTTCTGAGATTCTTATGTATATCAGGCAGTACAAGAAGACTGCAATCAATTTATGGCATCAAAAAAGATGCACTGCTAATTATTATTAGCCTTACTTAAATGAAAGAGTATTTGCAATTACCTTGCTTTAGCAGAGGGGCACAATACGTTAAACAGTGCTGTAGAATATGTTGACGGGAGATAATTAGAACCGAGGAAATAATCTTTTCCAATGTGGGAAACTTCAACTTGTGTCTCCAGGTCAGTAAATACGGCTACGAAAACTATGAGTTTTGAAACTTATTAGAAAGCTTAATACAGGCTTTTAACATATTTCCTCGAGGATTACGGTAGTAATTAAGTTTCAAATACTAAAGCTTTCTACTACGAGGTCCTCTAAAGGGCGAGGTAAAAAATGATATGTGATTACTATATTCCTGAAGTAGCTGTAGTTATGAACTGCTGTAGTGAGCTGGCACATCTGCCCTCTGTCCGTGTATCGAGTACTTCTCGTCTATACAGAAAAATAAACAATGACAAAAAGACTCTGAAGTCTGCCGTCTAGATCGGAACAATGAAAGACACTTAAATACCAGTTCTGGGTCACGTGGCAATACAGGTATTTCAATGGACTCAAAAAGCAATAAGGTAGTGACGGCGAACCCGTAACGTTTCGTAATTTCGTGTCCAACACCTGGCCATATGCGGGCACCCCGACGCCCGCTCCACCAATCAATATCTCAAGCGCGAAAGGGGAGAAATGATAAACCAGCCGCGCTTGAAACTGACAGAAAATTGAATAGAAACAGCGAAGGAGGGGGATAGCGGTGTAGGCCGAACATTAACTCGGAAAACGGGGAAATTGTGAACAGAATAGAAGCTGATGGCAGATGTGTACGTCTAGGGACGGCAGAGTCATCGGAGAACTGTATCGACTATCAGTAAGCCATTAACATTTGGCATGCCAAATGTCCTGCAGAAGACATTTTAACATCTACTGATGCTTTCAGTGACATAACCTCTCCTGCCACCGACAGCAAATATGGTTCAAATGGCTCTAAGCACTATGGGACATCTGAGGTCATCAGTCTCCTAGACTAAGAACTACTTAAACCTAATTATCCTAATAACATCACACACATCCATTCCCGAGGCAGGATTCGAACCTGCGACCGTAGCAGCAGCGCGGTTCCAGACTAAAGCGCCTAGAACCGCTCGGCCACCGACAACAAACACAATACTACGTCACAATACGTGCTTATTGCAACGACTAATGGTGACATAACGAAAGAATTCTGTTCATAAATGCCGAAGGTGTTGCCATTTCTTACTATCTTCCTGGCAGAGCTGCAGATTTTTTTACTTTGCCATCACGCTTTGGGGGTTGACAATGGACACCATCTTCGCGTCCCATAAAACGGAAGAAAAAATGTCAAAGTTCTTATATCCCCTAATGATGAAATGAAATTTGTGACTCTGCGACGCTCCACATTGATGACGATCTTTAAATAAACATCTCGGTTGCACAGAAATCAGGAACTAGCAGTCGAAGCTAGGAAAAATCAATGAAACGCAGAAATTCCTATTCACAGACAGGAGCTGAACTGAAATTTACACACATAAACATTGATTAGCTTCGGCACACAGACATAATCTTTACCAACTATACATAAACCCCGTGCTATGCAAATAACCAAACGAAGATCACAACAAGAAATTCTAGGAATTTTTGTACTGATAGAATGGAGTTGCCAGAACGTAACTATTTCGTTAAACCAGTCAGGACGCGGTGAGTTTATCTTGTAGGAGGGGATGGCTGTACGCATTTCTTTCAAGAGTCCGACTTTGGGATCCGATAAGATATTTTAAAGTATTCTTCGAATCTGTAATTCAGACAGAAGCGTCTCAGGTATCAGCGACCTGGCTTATTTTTATCTGCTTATCCTCGTTGGAATAACCGATATACTACTACGAGGTCTAAGCAACCGACATTCAACCAGCTTAATGGAATGGAAATAATTACGTCTGAAGAGAATCTGAAAAGACTGAACACACGAGCGGAAAATTATAGAATGAATTCTCCATGAAACTAAGGAAATTACGCGTTTTTTTTCTAATGAAAGATAAGAGGTAATAAAAGTAAGGCTAACACAGCACGGTGCAAGTCTCTGATCTGAGGCAACTTCACACGTTTGTGCGAGTATGATGAAAGGGTAGGTGTCCTTTATCCTGCAATTTATTATATGAAATACCACTTGGGATGGGTCCATCCGCTTTTATACTTCTACGGTACATATTTTCTTTGTCCATTGATAAATGGTTCGTATTAGCTAAAATATTTAACGATAAGATCATGGAAATGACGTCAGTGGAAAGGTGAATCAAATGGAGTACTAAAACATAATTACTTTGTGGAACATGCTTTATTGAGTTCATATTTGCTGGGCGAAACGCTCGTGGGATATTTGAGCCGAGAGCGTGTGTTCGCTAATGTGACCCGACGGCTGCTAGATCAGCGCCTCATCTGCCTCTGGCTGCTGCAGCTCGTCTGCCACCAGGGTTCGCTGCCGTCTGCCTCTGGTGAGTCACCTGTCACGTGATGGGCGCATGTGCTGCTAGACTGCCGCACCATTGGCCAGCGACGGCGCATGCGCAGTGGATGCGCCAATGTTTTACACCAGATAGGAAATGAGCTGGCTGCCTGGTCGGCTCTCCCCAGCGGCGAGCTGCGCAGCGCAAAACAAAGCATCCAATCCCATTCGAAGAGATAAACCTTATATGTGGCCGTCTCGCTTTTCGTCATGACTTGCACTGAAGCCGTATCACTGCGATGGGGAATTAACTAAAATACTTCATTCATTATCCGTTGGCGCCATTTTGGAACAATTATTAACAAATAAATTCCCTATTGCAACGTGCCATCGTTGTTTCTTGTAGGATGGCGTATTTAAAGATAGCATGCAATCTGCAGTAACTTCACATTGCTTAAATAACTTTCGTTGAGGTACGGGGGCGAATCTGACCATTCACGACCAGAAACTTCTACATCTATACTCCACAAACCATTGTACATCGCATGGCAGAGGGTAGGTGCTATAGTACAAGTTATAGGATTTCTTTCCGTTCCATTCACGCAGGGAGCGCGGAAGAACGATTGTTAAAATGCCTGTGTGTGTGTGTGTGTGTGTGTGTGTGTGTGTGTGTGTGTGTGTGCTGTAATTGAACAATCTTGTCCTCACCATTTCGCTGTGAGCAGTACATTGGGGATTGGACTATATTCCTAGAGTCATCAATTAAACCAGTTGTTGAAACTTTGTAGGTAGGCTTTCTCGGGATAGTTTACATCTGTCTTCAAGAATCTGCCAGTTCAGTTTCTACAGGATCTCTGACACTCTCCACGGTCAAACCTGTGACCATTGGTGCTGCCCTTCTCTATATATGTCACTTTATGACACAAGCAAACCGAAACATTTTCCAGTGTAATCCGTCCCAAATCTGTAACAAGTACGTCGAGGTTATACTACTTTCCGATTGCTTAGTGACTAAAATCTTCGTCTTCCAATTAATAAAGCAGCAATCGCTTGAAAATCGATGTCGACCCGGATTTAACATCAATTTGTCGATAAATTAACCGCACCCGTCTCCCAGCAGATGCTGTGAAGCAAACTGCGTGTTGTGAGCCGAAGTTTGATTATAGAGAATGAATACAATACCTAGTGCGGTAATGGCTGTGTTCACTTACTATTCGTTCGACATGCTCAAGTAAAATCTGAATTGCAGCGATTTGTCTACAGCGGAAAGATGACTATGCTATTCTCACATGAATTTACGACATAGAGGTAAATCTGTATACAAATAAAACAGAAGTCAAGCAATATTTTGTTTCCTAACCGCTTTACAAGTACGATTTCCGTCTCGGAAAGAAGTCACCCGCAGAAGCCATTTCTCTGTACCGGCAAAATAAGAAGGTTGTACTGTTTTTTATTCCAGCAGAGAGAACTCTTATCATTCTTCGGTAAAGTGTTCCGTGTTCTACAGGAAATCTTTGCGTGACGACTGCATTAACGCGGAATTGCTATTTTAGTTGTTAGCCAAAAGGTTTCCCCACATGGGCCACTAGTAATGCCGGATGTGTAGCACTACATACATTTTTAATTAAATGGTCGCTCTGACTTGAATGAAACTGTCTATTTTTGACCACGTAAATTACAAATAAACTTATTTCTTCGGATGACACTTATTTAATAGCTAAATCTGTTTCTAGTACATGTCAATCGGGATATAGAAATGCATTTTGTTACCTTCAATTTCTGAGGGTGTTAAGCCAAGAGTGTTCTATTCTGAGACGTTCAGCAGTATCCCATTTATGGGTTTCAATAACAGCTCTCCCTGAACATACTGGAACACCAAAGAAGAAAAAATAATTTCACTGAACATGCGCATCTGTTAAATCATTCTTCAAAAATAACGTCTTTCACCAAATAAGACAGCAGACAGAACGGCATGGACACTAGAAAGAAGAAACACGAATTAAAGTGGCGGATGCGTATGGAATTTGCAGAACAAACTTAGACTCGAGAAATCCATGGATATTAATGGACGAGAATGAGAAGGCGAAGCGGCAAGGCAACCAACGATAGTTGATAGTCGTCCCAATTTCATACAGTAAAATTAATGCATATACCTTAGCAATGATACACAATACGCAGGAAAGCAAAACGGAAACATGTCAGCTGGAACTGTGTTCATGACGTTTGGAGGGTCGAAATACGAGCTCAGGAGGGAAAAAGTTCTTTGGTCCAACAAAAGAAACGCCTTTAATGTCTCGTCAATGTTCACATCCCCACGTTGCCGACCCGTAATAAGAACGAAAGACTACTACTGAGGGATAAAGAATTGCATGAAGTTCCACTGTCCCCGATTTCCAAAAACAATTGCACGACAACATCATCAAATCCGACATACAATAATGAATGAATACGAGAGTACGCGGGAAAATATCCAATGATGTGTTCCATGCACTATTCAGACAATGTCAGCCGCAGAGTCTTGATAGCGACGACCCTTTAGCGATTTCAAACTGTGATTTGGGCGATTAGATTTAAAATTTGAAGATTCGCTTTATTTTATGGCCATGGTCTCTAGCTAGTATGACGAATTCACACAAGAAAGAATTTCTCTTAAACGTTAATGCATATTCCAGCGCCCAATAACAGCCATTATTGAAGAAACCGCGCTTCATTTTCGGAGAAAAAACGAAGGGGACACTTTGTGCACCATTAGGACAGGATCGGCTTATTTTCATTCAGAACCAATGTAACGCCAAAGATACAGGCGCCAATACTTTGCTCGCCTTCTGCAAGGTGTCATTACCTACTCCAGTAAGCTTCAGCGTTCTTTGTAGTCAACTACAACAGAAATATTAGATGGATAAAAATACTGTAATTTTATAGTACTGGGACTGAACAAGGGGATTTGCGCGTGATAATTAAAAGTGATTATCGTAAAAGCTGACGAAACGTGGATGCACCAATTTAAGCTGGATACAAAGCGATAATCATACAAATCACATTACTAATCCTGCAGAAGTAAAGAGAGAAAGGCAGTTTTAACTTTGCCAAAGGTAAATCGCTGCAATCACACTTGAAGTGTCTTCCAGATGATATGGTGGTGTCTTTCTTCATAAGCTTTCCGAAATAATGCAGTTGCGATCAAGGGATGATCTGCATGCGGTCCTAATCTGGCATGGCAGTGTGTCTGTTCACACGATATAAAATACTGAGTATTGTTTCCAAAATCTTCGGTCTTCACTTTACGGACCAGATCACGACCGACACTTATTTTTCAAAAAAGGTATTGCAAAAAGTGTGAATTGTTTGAGTGCGCAAAAAGGGACTACTCTAGGTCTATGAAACACTGCTTCATCACCTAATAGGAGATCAAATTGTAGCATGAGAAGGCAGAGTGGGGAATCAAGCTTTACGAGGAGTTACCTGTGAAGATACCATGGATAAATTTTTGAAACTGACGTCTTATTCTTCTTGCGAATTGCCAGTATTGTTCATCATCTTGATTCTGGTCTTACTAAGTCTGTATACAAACATAAAACATACCATAGCTCGCGAAGTGAGCAAAGCTATTTTTTTGTATTCAACGAAGGCGCCCTCTGTCTTCCATTATAATTATCCTATATATCATTCATACATACATATCATAGCGTGAAGAGTTAAGTCGAAACAAGGCCCCGGGAGTAGACAACATTCCATTAGAGCTACTGATAACCTTGGGAGAGCTAGCCATGACAAAACTCTTCCATTTGGTGAGCAAGATGTATGAAACAGGCGAAATACCCTCAGATATCAAGAAGAATATAATAATTACAATCTCAAGTAAAGCAGAGGTTGAAAGATGTGAAAACTACCGAACTATAAGTTTAATAAGTCACGGCTGCAAAATACTAACACGAATTCTTTGTAGACGAATCGAAAAACTGGTAGAAGCCGACCTAGGGGAAGATCAGTTTGGATTCCACAGAAATGTTGGAACACGTGAGGCAATACTGACCCTACCACTTTTCTTAGAAGAAAGATTAAGGAAAGGCAAACCTACGTTCCTAGCATTTGCAGACTTAGGGGAAGCTTTTGACAATGTTGACTGGAATACTCTCTTTCAAATTCTGAAAGTGGCAGGGGTAAAATACAGGGAGCGAAAGGCTATTTACAATTTGTACAGAAAGCAGATGGCAGTTATGAGAGTTGAGGCGCATGAAGGGGAAGCAGTGGTTGGGAAGGGAGTGAGACAGGGTTGTAGGCCCTCCCCGATGTTATTCAATCTGTATTTTGAGCAAGCAGTAAAGGAAACAAAAGAAAAATTCGGAGTAGGTATTAAAATCCATGGAGAAGAAATAAAAACATTAAGGTTCGCCGATGACATTGTAATTCTGTCAGAGACAGCAAAGGGCCTGGAAGAGAAGTTAAATGAAATGGACAATGTCTTGAAAGGAAGATATAAAATGAATATCAACAAAAGCAAAACCAGGATAATGGAATGTGGTCGAAATAAATCATGTGATGCTGAGGGAATTAGATTAGGAAATGAGACACTTAAAGTAGGCTAGTAGATGAGTTTTGCTGTTTGGGGAGCAAAATGACTGATGATAGTAGAAATAGAAAGGATATCAAATGTACACTGGCAATGACAAGAAAAGCGTTTCTGTAGAAGAGAAATTTGTTAACATCGAGTATAGATTTAGGTGTGAGGAAGTCTTTTCTGAAAGAATTTGTATAGAATGTAGCACTATAGAAGTGAAACGTGGATGATAAATAGTTTAGACAAGTAGAGAATAGGCGCTTTCGAAATGTGGTGCTACAGAAGAATACTGAAGATTAGATGGGTAGATCATGTAACTAATGAGGAGGTACTGAACAGTATTGTGGAGAAGAGGAATTTGTGGCACAACTTGACTAGAAGAAGGGATCGGTTGATAGGACATGTTCTGAGGCATCAAGGGATCACCAATTTAGTATGGAGGGCAGTGTGCAGGGTAAAAATCGTAGAGAGAGACCAAGAGATGAATACACAAGCAGATTTAGAAGGATGCCGGTTGCAGTAGATACTTGGAGATGAAGAAGCTTGCACAGGATAGAGTAGCATGGAGGGCTGCATCAAACCAGTCTCTGGACTGAAGACAACAACAACAATAAGAAATATAGTTTAGTCTTAAAATGAATTAGGTACACTCATCAACAAGCAAACTTCTCTGCAAAACAGGAGGTTTCTTGATAATTTTAATCACACGTACACCCCCCCCCCCCCTCACCCTGTCAACAACATAAGTCATTAGTAAACCTCCATGTATTCCATTTTTATTCCATGTGAACTAATTGCTCTTTATAGGCTACCCAACCATACACTTAACCTGTCCATAATCGGTAGCAGAAGAAGACGCTTTGCAGTGATACGTGAAGCTGGTGATTTAAAAACTAAAAATTATAATTTTCAGATTCCCAGCGTATTACTATTCTGACCAGATCTGCAGCACTAATTGTTGTACATGACTGGTATGAAAGCCCGTAGGAACAATGATCTCAAGTGGTACAGAATGCTTGGATTATGATATACCCGTGTGAAAACTTGGAAGAACAAGTCATGTTTAACAGCGAACTATTATAAATAAGAGCAAAATTGCGTAACAGCTGTAAGGTTTGGTAGAGGTGTAGAGACGTGGAAGTTGAATGAATGCTGGAGAGAGAGGATAAATTGAAACTGGAATGGATACTGGGGTAAATTCATTTATCACATGCAAACATTAAACATGACAAACTCCGAGGGCTGGCTGCGATATAAAGAACTCTACATGAAAAAACACTGAAGTAAAAACAAAGCTAAATCTACATGGGAGAACGGAACTACCCAATTATTACAAAAATAAGATCATGACAACTGAAAGAAAGCCACTTCAATGCAATCTGGTCTTCCCAGACGGAGACCATCAGCACAGCTTGATTTTTGAGGCCATACCATGGTTACTAAACCGCAACCAAGAAGTTATTTAAGAAGTTATTTGACACTGAAACCAAAGTGACTGTAAGAGGTGTCATTATCAAAAACTATTTCCATAGCTCATAGATGTAATGGAAATATATTTCCAAGGACAACAATACTTCAGTCTGACAACTCATAACTGACGATAAGGTTCACATAGGATCCTGGAGGAAGAGATGGTGAGAGACGATCTTAAGATAGTACAGATAAATGCTTAAACAGTAAAATGAAGAAGAAAAGTAAATGGCAATAACTAAAACGCAAAACCTGTACATGGCGTCCGGTAGTGATGCAGCTTATTAGTTTCTTAGCCGACCTTTCAGCTTAAAAAGATAAATAGGAAATTACACAGAATTTGTCACGATTGTTCAGCACAGAATAGCACAAGGAGGGCATTAATGTGACTGGAGAAAACGTATTAAACGAAAAAAACGATAAGAGCTTTAAAAATCAGTAAAGGATTTAAATGGAAAGTCGACAGTGAAAGGCTAAGGAAAACAGCAGCGCAAGAAAAGAAAGTTGTAGAGTAAGTCTCACTTGCCCTGGTATTACGGAAAAATGATTTGAGTCATCAATAAGGAACAATAATACGCATTGTGAAAAAGTAGAAATATGATACGAAACAGAACTGAATACAATACTATTGTAATATCGTTCTTCGAGAGAAAGCTGAAATAAAACGAAACTGAATCCGTCTCTTCAGCCCTCAATAAGTAGTAACCATCTGTGCAGTGCATTCCAATCTGTCTTTCTCAACAATTCCTACTTTCCAGTCCTTGCTCTGTCACACCAAATTAATTAAATCAATATCTCTTCAGAAGACTATCATCAATCTGTTCCTCCTCCTCTTACGATTTCATTTTCTTGCCGCCTCACCATCTGAGCCTTAATGTACTTCCGAAACAAACCATTTCAAGTGCTTCCAGTTCCACCTGTGATACACACTTGTTTCACAATTCCACTCCATACTTCATTAACGTAAGATCAATATTTCATTCCACAACATTTATACGGAAAGCGTGCATTGCGAGCGTGAGTCTGGCTCCCTTCCGCCATCTTGTATAACTTTGCTTCCTAAAGCTGCTCCCACTGCCTTCTTCCTAGGTCCCATACTTAGCGTATCTTTCTTCTCAGTTCTGTAACGCTTCATGTCAGTGTCTTTCTTTACGCTTAAATCGAAAATTGTGTTAGGCATCATGAATACCGAGTAACATTCCTTCAAAGTCGAATTTTGCTCCACGTAGAAGAAAAAATTCACCTTATTGGCTTTAAGGTTTACGTCGTTTCTCATAGGTAATACGGGATTTTTGTAAGGCATTTTTATACAGGTTTGCAATTATTAAATTTGCAAATTATTTGTCTAATCTTCAGCTGCATTTTTGCTACCTTTCAAATATTCCATAGCACATGTACTTCCCCCTCTTCTTAAGTAAAATTCTTTTGGGCTATAGAGAGCGCCACTTGGTAAAATGATGAACATTTTGATCGAAACGTTCGTTCATCGTCTCACGATGGGGCACAATATACAAACCTTTTAAGAACTGTATGGAAATTGGCTCCGGCTGCAAGTCGGCGATCAGTCCTTAGTGCGTATACATCCAAAGGTACCTAAAACGTAGTCGGGTAAATGTTATAACCATACAAGATTCTCGAATATATTTCACCGAAAGCTAGGTAACGGATGTCAGCATCCCTCTCACTCGCTAATATTAATATCACATAATTATAAGCCAATTTATTCATTAGATTATCACTGTGATACAAGCCTTCTTTGTGAATACAAGGTAATTGTTTTGCGGAAAATAAACAACTTCTGTTACCAGTCATTTCATAAAGACATTTTTATTGTTCCAAGTAAGATGCGTTCCTAGAATTTTGTATTTCATGCCCACCTTTATGTTTTGTCGGCAATGTGGGCATTGTTTCCTAGCATGACGTTGCATGCTCCACACAAAAATTACTTCTAAATAGAGTCGTACACCCGTAAGCGCAATTATTTACAGTTTATATGTGATATAGTGTCAAGCTAAAAACCTTGCTTCCTTCTACAGTTGTTAACAGAAGGGGATCTGCTATCAATCGAGCGTTGGCTGAGTGTAATTCTGTCCATTCTAGAACAGCTTCTACGTTAACAATCTTCGTGATCTGAGGGGAATTTGAACCTTGCTCCTTTCGTAATCGAGTCAAGCATTCGACCTACAGCCTAATTACATAGATAAATTAAGCTAACGACAGTGCAACTGGTACCAATAATGGACACTTTCTATATATTGATATCAACGGACATTTTTAACTGCGTATCATGTTTCTGAGAAGTTTTAGATGAAAAATATTGTTAAAGAAACCATGCCTTATCCACTGAACTGCAGCTCATGTCCTTTGTTAGGTACCATAAAACGCCTAGATAAGCCATCAGATGGATATTATATTCCACTTGTAGATATTGGCCTAATGACTTTAAGGGATTTCCGTTTCTTCGCTGATGTAAAGTGTGATTTCGTTACAACTGTTTAGTGGAGATGTTTATCTGCAGTGTCTTACACTTGTTTCTTGTTTTTAGTATATGCTGTCGTATAAAAACTAAAGAAAGTATACAGAATTATAAGCCTATGATGTGTCTAGAAAGGAAAGCTTGCAATCAGCCTGTATTAACAGTTTGCAGTACTGCAGTACGACATGGACTTGTACTGCACAAACTATTCAAAAGAGTACTCAGTGAATATAGGAGAGTTGTATGTAAGAAATTACTAATAGAAGCAGAGAAACAAATATGGGTTCCAGGTAACAAACTAGAGCAGAGTGGAAGGTGTAATTATGACTAGTGAAAATTAAATGGAGGTGGCCAAAGCATTAAACAAATGTCGATATGTCGCTTATCGCAGGAAAAAATACATTTATTTTGTACTTTAGTCAGTATTTAGAAACATGAATAATCTTTATATAGAGTGGCAGACTTTCCATGATTGAACTCTTGTGCTCCACGAAATGTATCTGCAGCATTACTGAAGGTACTGAATATGGACAGAGTGATTGGCCATTTGTTGCAACAGATACGGAGAAAATGGAATAAGATTCAGGTTTAACCGTCCCGCCAATGAAGAGGTCATTACATACTGTTCATGATAGGTCAAGGAGGGGGAACGATAGCAACAGTGACAATTTCTAAAGGGATCATTCCCGATAAGGCAATTTTAGAGATAAAGGGGATTCTTAACCCAGTACATGGGACCGAAATTTGAGCTCTGCTCCTTCCACAGACGAATACAGTACTCACCCTAATTAGATAGATGAAGCAAAAGTTTGAAGGAAGACATGCTATAGCTCTGGTACTTTGTAATCTTTGAGTCTTCTAACTGTACCACACACACAGCCCTGCTTACAAAAGAACCCTATGGAACTGGAGAACCTGCCCTAGCCACATTCGATTCTTACCGGACAGACATCACGAATTAAATCAGTACAAGAAGCAGTGTTCCATGCGAAGAGAAATTGGAACACAATGATCTGTAATAGGCATTCAGCTGTTTTTAATTACTGTTATTAAGTTCAATTGGACACACTATATTTTACAGACGACATAAAAATGTTCGTGGGCAGCAATAGTAACAGGCAGTCCGTAAAACAAGCAGACATTCTGTTCGATGAAGCCAAAGGGTGGTTTAATGCAAACAAGGTAAAACCAATGAAAACAAAATACGGAGGACGAAACGTAGGTTCAGTGACGCAGGAGCACTGGGAAATGTCGGAATTTGTTAAATTTCTCGTTTCCAATAGCGACAGTAAACTAGCTTGTAAAGAGTACAATGCACATGCGCGTGTCAAGCTTTCACGGGCCCTCCATCTTCTGAGGAAACTAAAAGGCATTGTTAACAAAACAGCACCTACTAAAGGATTACTATACCTCACTTCTGATTCACATCAGCTACAGCCAGCTGCTATGAGGCCACTCTGAAGGATAAAAATAGCTCTGAGCACTATGGGACTTTTCTGAGGTCATCAGTCCCCTAGAACTTAGAACTACTTAAACCTAACTAACCTAAGGACGTCACACACATTCATGCCCGAGGCAGGATTCGAACCTGCGACCGTAGCGGTTCCAGACTGCAGCGCCTAGAACCGCTCGGCCACCCCGGCCGGCCGGCAAAGGATCACTCGTAGGTAAAGCAAATAGCAGTCCATAGTTTATTCGTAATATAATAGGGGAAAGCAATCAGTCTACAGATGAGATTGCTCATAAACAAATTATATGGCTCATCCTAAAATATGAACCGTCGCACAATATTGCTCAAGTGGATTGGTTTAACTTGTGGAAGAATGCCACAGAAATGCCGATGAAACTGAACTGGGAGACACTTAAGACAGGCGCAAAGTATTCTGGCAACACAAACCAGGTTTAAGTGACTACAGGAATCCACAACCCCTACGTATCGTTCTTGCAGGTATTGTGTGACAAAAATATTCATTTTATTGGTGTATTATAGTACTTGCTGTCCTTGATTAATGTAGTCCAGATCCCGTCGATACAGTTCTAACTAGTCAAATAACGTAGCAATGGTAATAATACTAATCAATACGCCACGTCGTGCGATCGGATACAACCAGCAAGTCTAACAAAGAGCTTCAAAACAAAGATGGCTCACGGCAAAAGTAAAATTTAGAAGACGTAGATGAAAAGGGAGATATGCTGAAAGCTTGTGCTGGTACAGCAAGAGCCACCTTCGCGTTTTTCATGGCTTCCGCAGTGGCCGCCAGCGAACAACGGTTACTGCAACGTGATCACTGCTGCGCTGACACCGAAACATACACGACATGGCGCCGGGCCGGTGACGAGACTGCGGAACAAGGGCAAGGTTACCGAGCTACACGGCAGGAAACTGCTTTGCAGCTTAAGATTATTAATGTTACTTATAATCCGTCTTGATTGCAAAAATGTTTATCCACATGACCGGTTTCGGTTCCTCTAAGAACCATATTCAGATCTGCAATTTCGGTTACAAGAGTAACCCGTCCACACAGTAACCTTCACATGCTGCATCACATGCTTATTAACACTGGTCAAAAATGTTATCACCTTCTGTTGCAAAACAACCGCGATGACGTACATCTGTTTCAACAACAGTTACGGCTACGTGGCTGTGCCCACATGCCTAACCTAAAAAAAACATATCACAGTTTACGTCCTGGGGCGTCCTAAGAAATACTGGGGAATTCTGGTCCACTCCAATCGACGTAATTACTTTTTGAAAAATTCCACAGTCACGGTCATCGGAATAATAAAGGGGAAATTAAAGAAAATCGGTCACTTGGTGTTAACTAGTATGAAATTATTAGCAGCACTGGAGCCATGTGGCACAGATAATGGGAAAACTATCACACCTTTCAAATTTTCCTAAGTGTAAAGGAGAGAGTCAAGTGAAAATTTTTCAAACAAAAAGTGAGGTTTTGCACTTACCTCCAATGGCTTCTATCTATCATGGTTTCGAGAAGAGAGTAAAGAAGAAGGAAATTGGATTCAGGCTGAACGTCAGGCGACGAGGTTAGTAGAAACAGAGCACAATCTCGGTCTATAGAAGATCAGCCTTCTCACAGAAAACATCCCGCATTTGGCTTAAACAGGGTTGGGAAAACAAAAATGTAGTTGGCTGGACGGGAATTAGAACTGGGGTCTTCCCGAAAGCGAGTCCAGTGTCTTACAACTGCGCTGTCTTCCACGGTAGAATAGGGAAGAGCAGTAGAAGGCCTAAGCGAGATTGTAAACGTAAATGCGGCGCCCTATACATGACCACTTCGCCCCTGTGTGAAGACAGGCATTGCGAAATAAAACTATACGTCAGATAGATATAAGGATAAATGCAACCTAGCATAATCAGTAGATAGCCATTAATCTGAGAATGAAATGTTGTGTGGCTAGGGCCCCCCGTCGGGTAGACCGGTTGACTAGTGCAAGTCTTTTTAGTTGACGCCGCTTCGGCGACTTGCATATCGATGGAGATGATGATGATGATGATGATGATGATGATGATGATGATGATGAAGAAGACAACATAACACCAGTCCCTGAGCGGAGAAAATCCCACAACCCACCGGGAATCGAACCCGGGCCCCTTTACATAGCATTCTGCCGCGCTGACCACTCAGCTATCGAGGCAGACAATCTCAGAATGACTTCGCTTGATGTAGAGACAAAGTACAAGTGGCAGTATTTACTGGAGCTTTAATAGTGTAATAGTGTCAAATTACATTAATTCCAACGCAGTGGAGGCTGCAAAAGATCAACATTTCTGATTTTGAGTACTGAGGTATAGAGTAGTATATAGGGTGAAGTGTTACAATCTAGCATTTACTGCTATGTGGTGGCGCAGAATTCCGGTTACTGCAGGACACTGTCACAGATGAACACAGAATTGCTAATACAGGCTGTTACTACTGCAGGAGAGAACGCAACCTGACCCCTCATACACTGAATATAACAGTATCGGGCTCGGATACGTGTCAATTACACTTCGTGATTCAACAGCAGGCATATACTGCTACCTATCTTTGAATCCACTGAAAGTTATTTTCCTGTCCTGTTATATTTTTCTTGTTCCTCCTCAAGATCATAATTATGCTACACTCTTCAAAGCCAGTTTCTGAGTAACGTAGTACAGCATGCATGCTGGTGAAACCTCTGTAATTCCACGTACTCTGAATGTCTGGTGCGTTTTACATAAGCACCTACGTTATTTTCCTGCCATGGCGGTTATTTTTAGAGAAGTAATTCCTTTTGGCGGTGTTTCTAAATGTTCAGAAGATATGTCTTTAATGATCAAAACTTACGTTTCATCAAACATGAGACAGTTACTAACAACAACCTAAAAGAGCAGGAAACAATTCAGCAACTTATCCTAGCGCATCCTTAATCCAACCCGGACTTCAAAACTATGCCCAAGCAGAACACACAGCTTAATGTTGAGTCCCAACTGCAGAGCAATTTTATATCGTCTGGACTCACTAATATTTTCACATTACCCTACCACAAAGAATTGTGAGATTAAATGATACTTCAACACTGAAACTTTCCATTAATTATCTGCACTAAATCATCAATATCTAACTGTAATAATTCTGTAGTCTGAGACAACTAGTGCCTCAACAAACTGCATGCAACGCTATATAGACTGAAAAAGGTTCTAGAA
The DNA here is from genome assembly GCF_021461395.2 of Schistocerca americana. Taxonomy (NCBI): domain Eukaryota; kingdom Metazoa; phylum Arthropoda; class Insecta; order Orthoptera; family Acrididae; genus Schistocerca; species Schistocerca americana. Next base: position 403,995,109 of record NC_060126.1, on the reverse strand, counting down.
GCTACATTCCACAACCATACAACAATTATATGGCAATTTTCTCCACCAAATTTCACATAATCTATAAAGAACTATACAGAACAAAAGATGAGGCATTGTTAATTTCCATTGTAAACTGTTAAGGATCAACTTCTCCTACGTAATTTGTTCACAGAAGTTTGTCAATGCGCAAATTTAAAAACTCCACTTAGTCAATTTATCTGTAACGACGTCAACACAGCTTGCACATAGCTTTGTACTACAATATCACAGAAGTGATAACAGATAACCGTTGTATTTCGAAATTTAAATAGATATTCAGGAACTGCCCTCCATTGTACTTAACAAGACAGCGTGAACCATCTGCTGCTATTTGACAGTGCAAAATTGCGTGCACAACGGATAACGAGCTTTTGAATGTGGTAGATTTATACTACAGTCGAATATGACTTGGCTTGCGCACAAATAAACTAAATTGGCAAGTAGTTAGGGTGGAATAGGTCGTACAGATATTACCACTCTTCCTGTAGGACATTTGAAGTCTTGACTTTCTCTACAGCAAAGAGAAAAGAAAACAACTACTTTAAGAATTGTGCAGTTACACGATAACTAAGCTATTCCGTCACTAAACTGCCTTTATCGCAGATGCGCTATTAGAACTCGCAAACGGCCATAACGTAATGATAGTACTCACACATTCGAATATAACCTGCTTTTTCTTTTGAAATAAGGCTTCACAGCTCCCTAAGAGGCAGAAACTTTACACAGTAATGTCTTGTACAAAAGCAGGGGTACGCTCAACACTATCATGGTTTCATATGCAATCAACGAGCCAACCATATCCAAGAAAGAAAAACACAACGTTCTGTTAAGCTGCGACCCTTTCCCACTTAGCAGCTGACGATCGTCTTCTCTGATACTATGGGAAATACAGAAACCTCGGAACTGACAAATACTGCAACGAAAACTTCAACATCGGTGTGATTTTTCTACAGTAAATGTATCACAACTGAACCAAGCAACAAAGTTCTTTTAATGTTAACCTCTTACATAAAAGCCCACAGAACATAATCGTAATGATATTCAAAGTTTTTGAAACAACAATAACGACTAAAATTCGCGATGGAACAAATGGTAAGCAAGAAGGTAAGTATTTAAAGGCGGAGCGGCATACTTTGGAGAAACTTGAGAGTCTCAACTATATCAGAAATTACAAATAACAAATAGCCTCATGTATGCTTTCAAAATTATCAAGGGGCAAATTTAGCTGGAATACAACAATGAATCGTATCTACAATAGCAGAACTTTGAACAGAGATGGATTCAGTTCCAATTGGTACAACATAGACAATACGCAACAGGGACAAATATGTAAGGCAATGACTTGATACTTACTGTGGATGGGCTCTATGTTGAATCCTCACTTCTCTGTGCCTTATATACATCGTTTCTATGGTGTCGGTATCATATCCTCCATGGACGTTTGTAAAGTCAGTGAACATAATGCCAATGTTATTTCGACAGAAGTTTATGCCTCATTTAACCTAAAAACTACAATACGAATTCTCAGTTACAATGCAGATCAGCTGTCGTAATGATTTTCAACGATTCACTGAAGATGAGATAGACTTACTGGAAAGAAGATGCACGAAACAATGGCAACCCATTTTTGTGATGAAACACGTCATCTCTCTAGGTTGACTGTTTCACGCCTCTTCTGATTATAAGAATGTTCTACTGCGATATATAGTCTCAGTGGGGGGAATTCCAAAACTTATTTACGCAGTGGATGTGGAGGAAAAGGAAGGTGTAAAACCGTAATCTAAGAATTTTTACTAATGCTAACGCTATGTCCACTGTAAAGTGGTGAATAATATGGAAGAATAAAAGCAAACGATTACTGGCGATTCAATACATACGCCTGGCAAAACGTATATTCTGAAAGAAAGGATGACTTAGAGTTCAACGACCCGTCGACAATGAGGTCATTTTGCACGGGGTACAAGATTATATTACGAAAGGATGGGAATGGAAATCGTCCACGCCCTTTTCAAAAGATCCAGCCCGGCATTTGCGTGGTGCTGTTTACGAAAATCACGGAAAACCTAAATCAGGATGGTCGAACACTGATTTAAACCGTTGCATATTATGATGGTATAGAGTTTGAAAACGTGATCTGAATAAGAGTCCAAGAACATATTAGCCTACCAACAAGTTTATCTCAGTATGAGCCAAAGGAGAAACAGACACACATAAAAGCACACATACTACATTTATTTTCTTGTCGTGCATTATCTGCGAATAGGACAGTTACAAAACACCGTTTACCATACTTTGCACGGTGGATGCCGTGTATTAACACAGAGTCCACGTATTCCACATGTTGACTTTCACCGTTGCTTACTGAAAGGGCACGTCCCCCATGCGTTCTCCCATATAGCCTGCGTACTTTACTCTATTGGAACTGCAACTAGCTCAATGTAAATTTCAAAGTGTCAAAAAAGACGCGCAATATGATCGTGTGATGCCCTAGTATAAAATGGACTCCTACAAATGAGAAACAGGTAATCATTAATAAATACTCATTGATCTCGGCGAAGCAGATCATGCGGATAATATTTTTCCGGGTTACAGCTACAGTACGCAGCAGGTAAAATACTCACTGCGGTATTCAGAGAAATGCAAGTGCTTTTCTAGTGTTAACATGTTTTGAAAAGAATATTACAGTTTTGCACAAATTTGTTGTAAAAGATACTAAATATGTATATAATGTAGCAGTAGTAATGTAATGGCTGCGATTTGTTGCAATTGCTCCGCTTTTCGTTCGCCCTAGCTGTGTACAGCTCACAGTTATAAACATATAACGGGTTAATCAACGGGCACCCTGTCAACAGATGTTCCAACACACGCATATAAAAATATAAACCTATACGCACAATTCAAACTTATTGGTATAATGAATTTTCTCAAAACTCACGGTAGCGTATTGTCTTCAAAACTACCCCCTGCGCCGGCCATACTGCAAGTGGACTGTAAACAGACTTCAGTGTTTACAGACACAAAGAGTAACTGCACCAATCACTGAGTGTCAGCACGACGACATATGAAGATCGTGTGAAGAAGAGAGAAGTTGACAATGAGTTGGATATAGATGAAGTTCATTGCACATTCTTGTCTATACGTATCACAATCAGCATTTCTACTTTTATAGTGTAGCATAAAACAAACCGCTGGCTTCTCCGTAAGTGATTGCTTGTGATCACAAGATCTGCATAAGGCACCTCCGTGGTCTTGGGTTCGATCCTGCCTTGGGAATAGAGTGGCTACCGTTATTTGCTAGCTGCGAACTTAAAAGATATAATTATCTCAAATGTAATAAAAAATTCATTAACCAACCAACATAGACGGATGGGTTGTGTGGCAGAGGAGCCGATTACAAATTAATGACTATTCTGTAATTAAAAGAGTTATTTATCTCGTATGTGGTGTTTCAAATAAATATTTAACATTGTGACTGTGGCAGAAAGTGTTAACTTTACCGTTCACGGACAGCTATCCACAATTAGTATGGGAGTCTCACCTGCGAGTAGCACAAAAAATGGTGTCTTTCTTTCCAGGCAACGTGGCATGACATAGGACTCCAATTCGGGTACACGGCGGTTCAGAACCCCGTCAGAGCACCCAGACCAAGGTTTTTTTTAATGTTCTCCTCAATTGCTTACAGCAAACGCCATAATGGATCTTTTGTAAAGAAGAAGGCCAACTTCCTTTCCCATATTTCGTCGTCGACTGGGCGTTAAACCCTATCTTCTTTCCCGTCTCGTGGCATATCATTGTATTTCACGTTTCAATGATAGGCAAAACTGTTTAATCATATTCGGCACAACAGTAAGGTAATGCGAGAAAATTATGTAGAAATATAAGTCATATACGTATTTTTTTTATTTACAAACAGTTAACCTGGCAGTAACTTCCTCGTGAATAATGGCATTAGTAGGGAAGTTGATGAAAACGTAACGTCCTTAGAGACGGGATGACCGGTACTGGGAAGCAAAGTCAGCTGTTTATTTATCAGAGGAACAACTGCGATATTTCCCTAACGTGATTTCGGGAGACCATTAAAAAATTTACACAAGATAGTCGGACGGGGATCTGAGCCCTGGTCCTCAATGCCTTAACGATTGATAAAGATTGCAAGGTGGTAGACAAAATGTAAGATAAACATACGGTGTAATATCTTTTTCTCTTTTTTATATTCACCATGTCTCTCGGTAGCTTTTCCCCAGCCGCGAGTTCTTGCACATGGTATTAAGTGTGAATAAGATTCAAGTTTAAAGCACAAAGCATTTTTCTTACATTGCTCTGAGACAATTTGCAGAAATATTGTAGGACGACCACTGGCGCGACACCGATAACGGAACTTGTGAAACTCCGCATTCATTCGCAGCACACGTCTCACTTGCAAAAGGCGTTTCTCGTTCCTCGTAACTGACAACTTGCTACTGAAGGCAACAGAAATTTCATTTTAGTCGGAGGTCATAGCATAGTCATTTGTTAACGGCCAAACAAACATATATGGCAGGTGAACAGTTCAAAAAGAGGGAACACGGCATCCAATAATAAGTCGATAATCGATTATTGCTGCTTATTTTAACTTACAATAGTACAGACGATGACCCCCAACCCTATACATACAAGATATTGTAATTCAGTTTGATCTAACATACTTAAGTGCAGTTACAAACCGGATTAGTGAATTCAGTTACGATACGACTTATATACTAAAGAATGTCTTAGAACAACATTCAGTGTATCCCTTCTGTAGAATGAAAGCGCATAAACAATATCAGCTATTAATTCACGCGTTGTTTTCTGTAGCACGAATTCTCGCTTTGTTGCAGAACACTATCTTCTTCATTAAGCATAGTAGTTTACAGTAGATTTACAGCTTTATTCATTGCTCTACGGTCTACAATTAAAATATCACACACATTTTCCCGTATCTTTAGTTCTCTTCATTTTAACTACAAGTGAGATCTGGTTTCATTTCCCAGAAAACTTCCCACACAGTTTTCCGTAGTTCTACCGAGTAAGAGAGTGATAGTAGCTTCACAAGTGAGTCAACGGCTTTCCTGGTCTCTCTAGTTCTTCAACACAGCAAATTTATTAGGGGAATGTATCAATTACAATTATATTCTTGAAGATTGTTGTGCTACAGATATACACAATATTCATAAGTAAAGTCGTGACTGAAATGTTACGAATCCACGATCACAATACATTCTTTTGATTTCACATGGTTACCTTAATACGTGGCTAGAAATTTTGAAAGATTAGAGGAATCTCAAACATAAACATATATGCTTTTTGCATCGTCCTAATACATTTATACGTATAATCAACCTCGTAACATTATATATGGTCTCCACGTACAACACATATTTTGTGTTATAAATCGAAAAACAGTGCTGACGATGTGTGTCAGAATAGAAAATGTCTGGGCGCATTTTCAATTAGCGTGTGCGGATAAGGCCAGCGAGTAATTTTTGAAATGTTGGACACTAATTGAATTGTATTTATAACCAGGACTTCGGTTCGAAAGTCGTGTTGCAACCAAGAACGCCACAAAAAAAGAATGTTAATGCGTCCGGGCGTGTTAGCATATGGAGGTCATTCCGTTCGGTGAATTTCCACGTGAGAAAAGCTAATGCATTAATATTCAGATAGTAATTACCTAGGCACAATACGGTAAACTACACATGGAAAACTGCTATAGTAGCAATTGGTGCAGTTTCCCAAAGTTTCTGTTTGCCACTGGGGCCTTAAAAGGAAACGCAGAGCGCGCCACGTCATCGATTAGTGTTCAATACCAGCTGTGACGCAAAAGACGAAGGGTGTGTCGGTTTTAAAATACGATCGTAATTTCTTAGTTCAGTTCCTACGGTGTGATAAAAACGGTAATAATAATAAACAATCGCTAATCACTTATTTTTACGATAATTAACCGTGAAAGTTATTGTGCAGGATTTCTACAGAACCATACAAATGTGACGCAGAGAAGGCTTAGAATCTGAATTAAATCCATTAATTAGCTATTTACGCAATAAGGGCAAGTTTCACAAGTAGAAAAAAGACTTTACATTATTGGTTAGATTTTTCACACCAACTCCTAGAAATCTTGTCTACGGAGACATTTATGACTGCAGCCCTCTACCCCGGAAAAAGTTACCGAAGAGGCATGACAAAGTGGAATTATCGCGAAATACTACAAGAAAGCAACGTACATAGTCTTTAAGCGCTAACGCTCATTCTGGGTGTCAGGTGACAATGTTCTGATGGTGTAGGAAAGAAGGATGGGGGACCAATCGCCACTGTAGATGTATTTTCTACATCTACCGTGGGCCGGTCATTTGCCTTAACGGCTACATCATGATGATCGCGGTTTTAATGACCGCAGTCTACTGCAATAACTAACGGAACACGTCAGTTCTCTGCTGAGCATGTTGCCAGTAACTCCCCTAGTACGCATCTCAAACACGTCACAGCGATGATGTGTGGCGTAGTTTTTACAATGACCCACACCTGGTAATTGAGGGAGTTCTGTTAAAAACTGGTGCGGAATCACTACCACCTTTAACATAATCCACCGTAACGACCAATGCAGAGACACGTACTGCATCAGTGCTGAAGCTAGAATATGCTAGCAACATGACTACACCAAAATTAATTTACAAATCATCTTAGATGTTCATTGGTAGCACCTCTCGTCTGGTCCATGTAATACACCAGCATTTGATAAATCACGAGTGACGTAAAATAGCATTTCATATTCCCGTAACGGGCTTGAGTGTCACTAGATTCTAATACATGGGAATCCGTAACATACTAGCGTAAAACTTCTACAAAAAGACCTGCAAGAACATGTGCGCTAACTTGAGTATGAAGCCCACATGTTAAAGTGCACGCACAGAGTGAGATCCCAATTCACTAAAAAATCAGCTGGGCGCAGACTTCCAACGCGTAGCTGACGAAAATGTTTCACGTGAGTGCGAAGCTGTTTGTTTTAATTACTAAAACTATAGTTGTAAGAATATCTCCTCAAACACCACACCAACGAAATTGGAAAAAATTAAAACAGTCCGTTGTAGGCCAAGAGCTACACGATTTGTAGGGAACCAGAGCATAGCTTTAAGGAATACAACAAAAGATATCCGCAAATTAATACGAACAGAAGCAAAGATAAATCTGATAACTATAACACCAACCGACAAGCAGGAATTATTTATTCTCGAATGGCTCTGCTGTCAGCACAGTAGGAAGACAGCGGCTCAATACAATTACAGCTCACCTGGAGCACGCAAAATAATCTGAAGGATGCATGGTAATAAATGTTCACCCGTACCCGTACTGCGGCATTTGGAATTCTTTTTGTGGTTACTGTATCTTCATGCTGCGACCAGTTTTATATGGCTAACACTGAGCATACAAGTCATGCGAAAATGTAGGAGGACGCAGGCAACAAAAACAAAGAACCACTTATGCGAAGAGCTATCCCATTCTTGGGATTAAAACTTTGCCTGTACTGTTATAGATAGCATTGAATGTCAAGATGTTTTGTACTTTATGAAATTATGGGAAAGAGAAGATGGCAACTATCATGACACAACGCCGACTATATTCGGAGGTAAATCCGTCCACACTTTATCAGGTACAGTATCACTGCTGTTCCACTGAGTCTTGAAAAGGGTAATTCTTCCGGGGAAGTGATTATGTCCTGGGGTTATGATCAGTACGGGTGACTGCTGACCGTTGTTACAGTCGGTACAGGTTGTTGACCCTCCCGCCCCCCCCCCCCCCAAAAAAAAACACGCATCCTACAAAGAAGTTGTTATTATGGCCGTGTCTAAAAGGACAGACGCCATCCGCATCCTGCAGACACTATGAATCGAGACACAAATGAATTAGACATTAGCTGACAGTGGGCATTGATTTATATCAATAATGCAAGTAGAAAACTTGTGCCGGACCGGGACTCGAACCCACATCTGTCTCTTAAGCAGGAGACTGGGGTTCGAATTCTCACCCGGTATAAATTTTCAGCTTGCCTCATTCATGTAAATCAATGTCCATTGGCGGCTAAAGTCTTTAATTCCTTTGTGCCTTGAATTATACGTAAATAATTAAACGAGTGTCACAGAAAAAAAACATAAGCAGTACGCCGAACGAGATGTATCAACTCACCGCCGGCGGTTGAAAAATATACCTAATTTCGGAAACGTATACCAAACGATTAGAGGAAACTGTTCGGTGGCCGAAAATGAAAGAAAAAAACAAATCATAATGAATTGGTTCCCTTCCTCTCGCGAAAGTATTATCCTAACCGACAGCGTTGAGGAACAAATAAATTAGAGATAATATTTATTAGGACTGAAACAGGAAACTGAGAAGGCGAGTATAGAAAGTTTGTTTCTAGTAATACAATCAATAGCGTAGTCAAATTAGTTAATTACTGCACGAGAAAACGGGTGCCCACTAAGTTCACAACATGAAAAGATGGAACAAAACAAAGCCCGTATTCTTGAGTTAAGTCAGATTTTAGATCTGTCCTTAGGTTTTCACCATCTTGTGTGTCTTGGCTCCATCAACAACAAAGAAGGCAAGATGCGAGTAACCTACCTATGGGAGTAGGAACAGCGCAAACATGAAAACTATAATTTGTTGACATTCTCCAGAAACAATGACTGAGGCGCTAAGCTCCAATCTGAGTTCTTAGAATAGTACGGACAGAATCACTTAAACACCAACTTGGAATCAATTAATCATATGCGTACGTGTGTGTGTGTGCCGAATTAGCAGAAACTAATCGATATTCGAAGCTTAAAAACGATGAACGACCAAATAGTCTGGATCAATAGTAAAGAGCTTGTAGGAGTAACTCTCAGTTTGCTGTTAGGCAGAACCCAACTGTGTCGATGGGATACTGAACGCGGCGCACTTTCGTATTCCTTGTAAGTGCTGTGATAGGAAGCCGTAGCAAACGGCTGTTTCCACTAGAGTGACTCTCACGAAAAGATTTCTACAGAATGTTCCTGCCTCTGCATCCCTGTCGCCTGTCGCTGGCTAGTTGAAAACTAGAAATCATGAGTCATTGAAGGCCTCCAGTCGGAAATAAACTGAAGCACGCGGTCCTTAAAGGGTCAACTAAGATCTCTGGTCTCTGTTTAAAACAGCGAAAATAGATGTATGGCTAAGCAAAACACACTCACTCACTTACATATCACACAATACAACAATACTGAGGCAACAATTACTGGTGATTGACTTACAGTAAGCTCGGCTCCCACCGCTCCGACACACGTATGTCCATACCCTTGGGCCACACGAATCGACTTCCACTGTACGTCCACTTACTAACAAGATTTCACAACGAGAATCCTGGTACTCTTTCGCTACTGCCATACGCTATGGAGATAACGCACCACAATTAAGCACAAACAACTAGGAGGGTACATGATGGGAACACTGGAAGATTGAGTGTGGCGATAAATTTGTTGATGTTATATCACTGGCTGTTTATTTACTGTAGAAGATCTTTTCACTTTTTCACTGTATAAGAGGGAAAGCTATTTTTCCGCCGAGTAACTATTTTTGGAAGAGGGACACACAGCCACCACTACCGAATAAAAAATGCCATTGCGTTCCCGGAAGCACTAAGGTGACATATCGAAACGCGCACACGCGTCGCGAAAGGACAGCGATCTTCGGAGACGCACCCTGGCAAGAGCATTTCCACGAGCGTTCTTCAGCTGTCGGCCATCTGCTAGTGCGGGCGGCTGGGAATATCGGTGACGCGCTGGCGCCGTCAACGTCTGCGTCGATGCCGTCTCCACAGCTCGGGGCGTAGTCAGGCCGCGGTGTCAGCTGCAGTTGCAGCTGTGGAACGTACGTACACGGAGGCGTCGCACCCGACCGGAGATGGAGATGCACGGACGCGGCTGCGGTTGCTGCAGCTGCGGAGGTTCAACCAGGTCGTCCCGTGACGCAACTGCCACGACTGTGCGGACACGACGATACACAGATACACACACACGACGCACACACAGTGGATTCGTTTGGCGTCTTAACGCAGGGCGCGCGAACACCGGGCTCAGGCCGAGCCCGCGGCACGGGAAAATGAATCGCTGGTCGCTGTACTACGGGCCCGCTGCGCGCATCGCGGCCCGCTTGCACGTGCTTCTGGTTCGAGGAACAACACGGAGCGGTGCGGCAACGCTGCGCGCGGCTCGGCGCAGCGGCGGCGGCAGCGGCAACGCCGCACCCCGCGAGCGAATGGCCTTGGGGGGAGGGGAAAGGGGCTAAGCCCGCTCGCGGTGGGGGGCGGTGGGGGGAGGAGGGTGGCTGACTCGCTGGCAAGATGGCCGACCAGGGCACTCCGCGGCTGCGGGCGGTCGCGGCGGGTCGTATGCGTTGCTGTATCGTTGATTACATCCTGGCTCACAGCTGAAACACGCACCATGACCAGCAAAAATTTACCCCTTCGCCCACAGTGCCCTTCAACTGTAACAGTTGCAGTCATTGTAAACGAGAAATATATCGTAAAGAACAGCGTTAATTACTGCTGAAAGAACAAAATGTGCTACTAAATATTATTCTCAGTGCGTTTCGAAGACTTAGCTCCATCATTGTGTCCCTAGATTGTCGGATGGAGTTCAGTTTCCGATATGCACAAGAACTAATCGATATGTTGTGACTGGTTGACTTTTGTTCGTTCTTTTCACAGTTTGAACACAAAAAGGACGCAGTCCGCACGCACATTTTTATGCATAAAAAAAGTAATTATAATTAGGTTCCATAATGAACGGTGTGGTCTTTTTTTTACGGAACCTAACCACAGATAATCCAAGCACAACGCCGAAAAATCAGAAAGAACGAGCGATGTGCTTCTAACTGGCACTAATATCGAACCTGGGCTACTTTAGCACCGGTTGATACCCTTTCTTTCAGACCTCAGATCGCTTCCACAACAAAGAACTGGTACTTGATAGTGCAAGTGACTAAGTGTTTAAAAATTTATGAAATAAAATAGATATCGTGTATAAATGTGTTTAAATGAGACGCCATGATTGCATGTCAGTTTCGTTAATCAATTATTCAGGCATATACACTGCTCTCTGTTGATCCAAATCCCGGTAAAACCCAGTGGTTATCAAAGAAATTAGGACTTCCGCATCAGTAGCTAACGACGCTTATCGTTCAATAAGGGATGCGATATCTTCTGTTATTGACAGAAAGTCAAATCCATATGCGTGATCTTCGCGAAGGAAGATATCACGTTGCAGATGTGTTTATGAAACACATCGTGTAACAAAGTGACTGTAAAGAAAGAAAAATACATTGTAACTTCAGGATAGTATTTGTAATATTTCTAAAAGATAACAAGGAAAATTAAGTTAACTTCACTACACAGATTTCCGCATTTCGGATGATTTTTGGAATGAACATTTCTGTTCTTGTGGGGTTCCTTCCTATAAAGAGCCATAGTGGTAGGTTCATTGTCTTTGGCTATATTGAGTTTTCACACAGGCTTCTTAAGGTGTTTATTAAATGGAGCTGGCACCATGTTCTCTTCATTACGCTCAACGGTTTTTCTCCATTAACTTTATCAGAGGCTTTTTCCAAATCAACAAATGCTAAGCGGATCTCTCGAACGTTGAACCTGCTAGTACGATTAAAATATCTGGTACTTCCTTTGTACTGATACTACGACCAGTCACGTTGTCGCTGCTTTTTCGACGAACACGTTTATTCTCTCGTTAACCACCTTTCGAGTCACAGCAGGCTCATCCTAAGATGGTGCGTTTTTTGTGTTTCATTCCCGGTGCAACTATTCGCAGTGATTGGAGCTCTTGTAAAATAGCTGGAATGCATGTGCTTCTGCAAATCAAGTGCATCTGAGCGCTGTTTTCCTTAGTATGCGTGCAACCGCGTACTTTACATCAGAGGTTAGTACCTGTCATTGTCTCATAATAATCAAAACGCGAGGACTCACTTGCCTACGTGGTAACCTAACTTTCCTGTCCACAAAATAAAAATAATCGCGAACTCCTTCTCTGCAGCTGTTGTTTCCCTCTCGAGCAAGCTACCCCTGCATTGTGTGCACAATTCTATATCCCCTTGAAGCACTGCCAGCCTCATAACGTTCTCCCAAAAATTAACGTATATAGTCAGTTTCCTTCTGGCAAAGCAAGGCAGATACTCCCATTTTCTGACAGTTTTTTTCTTCTCTTTTCATTCCTCGTCACGCCAATTTTATCTCTTCTATCTTCATCACCTTTGTTTTATCACGTTCCTCTGCTGCCTCTGCCACCTCTCATGTTCATTGTCACTAGCGCTCATTCCTACTGTTATTTGCCCAACAAATAGTCTTTGTTGTTGTTCATCTCATAAACGAAGATAAATTACTTTTTTCTGCACTGCTAATTTCACAGCAATTTCTAAATGTTGGGTTCTGTGTTAGATGTAACTTATGGAAAATATGCAGAATGCTTGCTTAGATGTATGAGAGGGTCTGATGGCTGCAATATTTCGAGGTTAGGTAAATAAAGGATCGTTTTAGAGTGCCATACTTACAACTTCAAGAATTATGTAGCGTGTAAGTGGCGAAATAATACCACAATCCTTTGTTGATGAGCATAAAAAGGTAGAGTTTATGCAGGGTGTAATTAAATTCCAGCTACAGACTTCGAGGACAGGATCCTTACCCCAAAACAAGAAAAAATGTGTAGTAAACATGGGCTCTAAATAGCTTGCGTAACTTACTGAGCTATGAAGTGTGCACTGGAAAGCCCACGTTTACTGGACATTTTTTGCTGGTTTTGGTCGATACTACAACCTGTCAATACTGTTGTACAACAGTACTTCGATACCTTGAAATACCTCTGTTCTGCTGTAAGCTCTTTGGTTTCCATATTTTGGGAGGAGGTAGCATAGACCAAAACCACAAAAAATATCCAGTAAACATGGGCTCTAAACCATATACCTTCAGAGCTATGAGCACTGGTTCATCTTCGGTACTGTGAAAAACATCTGTTCTACTGCAAGCTCTTAGCTTTCCATATTTTGAGAGGTTGTAATATCGACCAAAACCAGCATAAAAGTCAAGTAAACGGGGGCTTTCCAGTGCATGCCTCAAGTTTATGAGCACTTGTTCAGTAGAAGAGATATTCAAAGTAGCGAAGATGAAAAAGTGCTCACAGCTCTTACGGTAGGCATTTTAGAGCCTATGTTTACCAGATTCTTTTTTTGCTTTTTCTTCTTTTTCTGGCCTATACTACCTCCTCCCAAACAGCAAAGATCTTGCAGTAGAGGAGATATGTTTCACGGTATCAAACAAACGCTTATAGCTGTTAAGGTATGCAGTTGGAGCCCATGTTTATACTAGACTTTTTTATTGTTCTGTTTCAAGGCACCTGTCCTCGATGTCTGTAAAGGGAATTTAGTTACACTCTGTATACAATTCAATTATTTTCATCAGTACCACGAACTGATTGTCCCTGGTGTAAAAACATAAAGTTTCGTAGGGAGCACATTTTGCTCATGTGGGTGCGATCTAGATGCTTGTAACACAATAAACTGGTAGCCAAGATCGCGGGAATTCTTTTTATTCCATGATTACCGGTTTCGGCGAAACTAAAGCCGCCATCATCGGATCTTTGGACACATACAGGTTACAACATCAAGATCCGATGATGGTGGCTTAAGTTTCGCCGAAACCGGTAATCATGGAATAAAAAGAATTCCTGCGATCTTGTCTACCAATTTATTGTCTTAAAAACATAAAGTGCTTGTAAATACCAGCCTTCTTAGGATATCTGCTGTAGCTCGAAATATAACTAATGGAACAACAAATTTAATTACTAGAAAATCAATGTGAAATGGCCGGCTACAGTATCAGTAACCAACACCCAAAACTAAATTGTGAATAATTGTTGTTACGTTTCCGAAGAAGTTCTCTGCTGCTAATATCGCGATTGAAGTTGCATTCAGAATTGCGTGAAATGATCAGTGTAGTTTTATCTGCTTTCTCTGGCGTTTGTCCCCATAGCCGAATGGTAAGTAAGGATGGTTTACACCACGATATTAGGTTGCAAAAGTCCTTACATGAAACTAGTTTCACGAAACTGACTTCATATGCGGCTATAAATACAGCGACACCTGTGTGAACTACAGTTTCTTAGTTTTTTGGATATCGGAGTTGCATCTCAAATTAAATTATTGGCAGGTGCACAAGTAGTGGCGATGTTAATACCTGTCTGCATGAAACAGACACGTAAGAAAAGAAATGAGGGACCTGTTTGAATTCGTAACTGGATAAAAATAAGACTTCGACTCGGCTGCTCAACGCCCTTGCTGCAAAAGGTATTGTGGAGGAGCCGAGACGTTATTTCAACCAACTGAGAGTGTCACTAGGATAGATCACGTTTCCTCTTAGCACGGTTAATAATGCGACAAAGAAGAAAGCCAGAATTGAAACTACGGCTCACTCTGCGTTTTTCGCCATGTCTCTACCAAGGACGTACAAAGGGTAGTTTGTTGGGGGATGGGGGCTAGACCCTGGGGTGTGGCGTATTCTAATATTTTGGCAAGTGAATGGCCATTTGTAAATAGCCACAAAGAAGTTCACGTTCAATCCCTCTAAAAATCTTGGTTAATACCGATTTTTGAATAATAATAAAGCAGCTGACTACACTATATTTTTTCCGGGCGGGGGGTTGCCTCCGGACACGGCCATCCCTGTTCTCTACAGTAGTTTCTGTCTGTTCCACAGCCTGTTATGTGCTTGTATTTTTCGTAATTAATTTGTGTGTGTGTGTGTTTGTGTGTATTTTCCTAATGGAACGAATGTTGCTCTTCGAATCAGACAGACTGCCTCAAAAACAGCAACACGTCGCTACTAGTTTTTGTAGCCAGCATAACTGAAATCCCACAAACACCTACGCATAGCATAGAAGTCAAAGAAGCGAACAGTTTGCGCCGTTCCCCACTTCGTATTTAACTTTTTTTAACACGCTTCCGTCGCGATACATAACGTAAAACCACGCGCAGCTACTGATTTCGTGTCGCTAAAGCTGGGACAAGCCGAAACTAGTTTCGCCAACGACTTGCGCAGCCGCGCGACGCGCATGCGCAGTGGCGGGTACCGTTTCGAAACATGGTTTCGTAATCTAGTGTCGTCAAGTAAACTAGCCTTTACAGATGTTGAAAATCATGCTAACGGCAGTGTGCACAGCAACTGACTTACAATATTGCCCGAAAAGCAGACCCCGAGCCATAAAGAGTAAAGTTGGCATCTCTGTTGTCTCCGGCATGTACCGTGAGTGAATGGAGCAAGTTTGTTCCCAAATAAGACAGTCAACACATACAGCTGACAGTCCCGCTATTGGGTAGATATTTTCAGTGCAATACAAATACAAAAAAAAGGGGTAAGAAACCAAACGAAATGCAATTACTCTTTAACTAACCACCATAGACCAAGGGTCCGCAAGGCCAAAATGAGAAATACCGTTGCACAAGCTCCGAAAATTTGTCGATGGAATTCCGATTCACACTATCGATATTACTGAGCAACTAGGCGGCACAGTAGTAGCTTCATGATGCCTACCTAACGACGTCCGGGGGAGGATGAAAAGTTTGTTTCCAATATTTTTTAAATCTACTCATTAAGAGATACGATCTTATGTTAAAAGTTTAACAAGTAACAAGAGGAGGCCAAGACGCTGGGATCGCAGATTTACTTCAAACTTAGTACATCTTTAGTAGGCCATTAAAACAATATAATGTTCAAGTAGTAAGGTGCACTACTCTGGCAATTCCGAAAAAATCGCAGGAGATGTTCTACGCTTCTGTTATGTAACTTAAGTATCTGTGCGAAGGTGACAGCCATAAGTCACTGTGGTCAAGTGGTCGCCGGCAAGGTAGCTCAGCTTGGTCGAGGGTTAGGTGCCCTCTGTAATAATAATAATAATAAAACACTGATGAACGGATCGACGATGAACCTGAGCGCCTGTCGCAGGACGTCCGCCGTGATCAAATGCAACGAACAATACAGAACAAAATGAGGTAAAAAAAAAAAGTGGTTAGCGTTCGAGCTACTTAAGACGAACGTGTATGAGGCGACGGTTCGACTCGCACTCAAACCGTTCATTTTTGTAGTTCAAGTGTAAATTCTGTGATAGTACAAGAAATGCACCTACACTGTTCTCGCTACATTAGCAACGTCTCACCGCTACGCATGTTAACGGTCAAATGGGGCCTGCCTTTGTGTATGCAGCTCAAAGCGTGGAGGTGCAAACTACAAGGTTCCGGGTACCTTACCACATTGCACATATAGGGGATTTCGCAAATCACGACTGGCATACATTTTCAGGAAAACTCTATGCGTTTCTTCGTTTACTCGAAGATGGTTATGAATGTGTTCGTTCTAAGACTTAAATTTAATTAAAAATACCAAGTAGTCAAAGAACATAAAATTGACTAAAACTTCATACAAATACGTGTGGTTTTTTCAAATTATACAACCTGTCAAACGACATATAAGTTAAATAATATGACCAGTGATGAAAAAAATATAGATTAATAATTGAGTTTGAGCGGAAGCAGAACCGTCGCCTCATACACGTTCGTCTTACGTAGCTCGAACGCTAACCACTTGATCATCGTGAACTCCAACGTCTGGCACCTACGCCGAGACACATCAGTTACATAATAGACACGCAAAACTTATCTTGTGATTTTCTCGGAATTGCCAGAGTAGTGCACCTTACTACTTGAACATTATATTGTTTTAATTGTTTTAGTCTTGAGGCAGCATAACTGACGGTGCGCAGATATCCTTAGTTTAGTCATCCTTAGTATTTGAGAATGAGAGCACCTGGCTTTTACAAAAAACTTAACAAGTAGTTTCGAGCGTTTAAGAAACTTTTCCTCGCTGACGCCGCCCCACAAAATGATGAAAGGAAAATTTTTATCGCCTATTACATTTTCGCTGTTGAAGCAGTGAAACTTTAGCACCAGAGATGACGTTTTCGCAACACATATCAACATGTATATCACTGAATGTGACTGCAAAATTATGTGGTTATATGAGACATAGTTCAAGAGAGATAACGTCACGAACATTAAGACGCGTGAAACACTTGCCTTTGCTTAAAAGGGAGCGCATATTACCGAGACCATATTCGTCCGAGGTTTCATAATGAGAACACTGAGCAACTTCCAATGAACGTTTAGTATGTTTTCAAACTTTTTCTAAACTTTTCCTTGCTTAAAACTTAACTCCGATATTTAACACATATTTTGCTGTTCCGTAAAGTAATCAGACCTTTCTAGTGTGTAAATAATTGATTTACTGGTATCGTAGAATAGTAATAATGTCTTTTTAGTGAAACATTTCGCACTGACACCTGTAGCTGTTCATTGCTGATATTACTGAAGAATACTGTGCTCAGGCGATGCATCTGTGGGTTAAAACACAGTACAAACTTTCATTTCTACAGGCGGCTACTTATCACAGCATATTCACACAAAGGATACTCAAATATGTTTATTGCTACTGTTGGGAATTATCTCTGGTATCAGTGCGTTGATAAGTAGAATTTTCACTATTTCTTTCGAATTTTCAAATTTACTGAGGAAAAGATGTGAATATTACTGGAAAATGACTTGGTTGTAATTTAGTTCAGAGCCACATCGGGACCGACATTTCCTGCCTTATGGCCGAGTCGCATGAGAATCTGGTTGTTACCGGACGGGCAAGTTCCACAAGAAACACACTCGTACAGTCCGTTGCTTCATCAGTCGCTGGCCCGGAATAGGTCGCGCTGAACACGAGATTCCGTTATCGCAGCCGATAGTGCGGTCACCGCGCAAAAACTGCGATAAAAGAATTTGTTTATCGCCAAACAGTTTTTTGGTACTCCACTGGCTCAAGAGGCTTGAAGGACACTGAATTTTTACTTCTCCCGCCGACTGGGCAACATTTTGCAGCAAAGAAATAACCAGATATCCTTTAGAGTTGGTATTCTGTCAATAGAAAACGACCAAAAGTTGGATAGAGTAGCACATGCTTACCTTAAAAAAAAAGTAGGGATGTGTAGCAGGATGGAATATGTTTGGTTCTGGGAAAATTCTTTAACATGATTATTTAACCAACGATGCAACTGTCTTCAGAAATAATCTGTTTTTGAATATCACTAATGCTGTTGTGTGTATGAGTATAGCTACCGTTTTTTTAGGAGACTGAGTATCGATATTATCATTATTTATAATTTGTCATCGCCATATAATCAGCATAACACCTACGAAGACTGGTAATGGTAAGAAAAACGTTTCTGAAGAAGAGCAGTAGTGGGAAGTCTTTTCTGAAGATTTTTGTCTGGAGTGCAGTCACGTATGGAAGTGGTATATGGACGATAAACAGTTTAGACAAGAACATAAAAGCTATTGAAATGTGGTGCTACAGAAGAGTGCCGAAGATTATATGAATAGATCACGCAACTAATGAGGAAGTACTGAATAGAACTGGGGAAACAAGTAATTTGTGGCTCAAACTGACTAAAAGAAGGGATCAGTTGATTCAACACTTTCTGAGAAATCTAGGGATCGCCAGTATAGTATTAGAGGGAAAAGTCGGGGGTAAAAATTGTAGAGAGAGACAGCAAGATATGAATACAGTAAGCAGATTCAGAAGGATGTATGTTGCGGTAGTTATTTAGAAATGAAGAGGCTAGAACAGAATAGAGTAGCATGGAGAGCGGCATCAAACCGGTCTTTGGACTTAAAACCGCAACTCGTTCGTAATGAGTGTTCTACTATGCACCCTAACAACTACATTTATAATAGTAAAAATCAAAGTATTCAACCCACACATTATTAGAACAGACAGCAATGCAAATATCATATACAGAAGCACATATTTATTATACAAAATATTTATACAAGTTGCATACAGTGTATCTGCATTGGCAAAACACACGTCTTTAAGTGGTTAAATATTAAATATTTTGAACACGGCTGCGCTCCAGCAGCGGTTAGAGATCAGTAAATGAATTCAAAGCAGCTAACCATTTGCAACAAAAGGTGGTTTCATTCAATCTATGACCATGTTTTCTTCAAAATTACATGTAACTAAAATTTCAAATCGAAAAAACACCAAATAATGAAGTGATCTGACATTTGTCCAATGAAGATATGCTGGCAGCATACGTTATTAAATATGCTGGCCTTTATGATCACGGCCTGTCAAGTAAAAATAGTTACAATCCAGAACGAAACCAAATGAAAATCAAATAAAATGTCAGGTCATGCTGCTTTGGATTAATTTACTGGTTAAATATTACATTTGATACATCCCTTTCACCGAATGACAGCATGATTGCAACAGTCGTTGGAAGCAAATCTCTGATTTAAACAAAGTTCGAATAAAATTTTTTTGTACTAGGTGCTTAAAGAAATTAGGTGATTCACGTCTCCTCTTAATTGCATAAATCTACATATTTGGAGCAAATGTGTTTGAAATTTACGATAGTTTAATCGCACGTACGCAGTCACTTTTACGTAATACCCGCTTCTATTCCACCTGGTAAACCATGAAGTTTATGCAGTGTTAGGTTTGCAACGAGCTGTAAGAAGGGTTTGCCAGAATAAATGAAGAGGTATAGTTTGCATTCACACTGATACTATGAAGTTTGAAAACAGAGGCCAACAATGCAGATGTCAATTTCAACTTTATTTAATGCCATGCTTTTTTCTCTCTCATAAACTTTTGTTTTCGTATCTACACAAGTTACTTCTGTGTAAGGTTAGAGTTAATGTTATGGTTAACAACATTAATCTAAAGCTCCTGAGCAAGCATTCAAATATGTGCATTATGTTGCACGTACTAGATGAAACTTGTTGAGTTCCGGGACATAACTGGTCAGGGCAATAGAAATCCAGTCGGTGCTTAGCTGTTTTCCGATATAACTTTCTACACGCAGATGGGGAGCAAACGCAATGACGAAATTGGAAGAGTAAAAAATGTCGTAAAAAGATACGAAAATCAAATACATCGCAAAGGAACAAAAGTTTCAAAACATTTTTGGTGAATATGTTGAAAGATTATCGGTGCAGAATTTATTTGTACTGGGGGCTCTGAATTCGATTCCAGGCTGGCACTCGGCTATTTTTGTGACTTTAGGTAAGACGCTTACTTCTGGTAATAATTGAGTGAAAATGCTTAAATGACCATGATTCCACATTAAATATCTCTTAAATGGCTTAGCGAGCCGACTTCGTTTTCGACGAAGGCAGCTCTGTAATGCTTTACAGAATTTGGGCTGGGCCGATGACTGCTCTAACTTACATTTATCTGCATTAGCAATGCGTTGATATCATCAGCAAAATAAAAATAATAACTTGTTGTGCATAAGTAGAGCTTTCAAAATTTTGAGCACCAATCACTTGTTTTGATATTGTACTGAAGAACAGAAAACAAGAGAGGAGGAATAGTGAGACAGTTCACACTGCTTATGAGATTCATGATGCTGAAAAAGGTGTTTATCTGTTGAAAAAGTTGACGTATACAAAAAGGAATTTTGTCAGCCTGTTACATTTTTCTTTGCTCAATGGAGCCTATTTGAAGATATTTAATTAATAGTTTAAGGAAATTACAAAAACCACATATGGTAACTGGAGCAAGTATTCTTGTTTCAACAGCTAGCCTGCATACAGGAAAAGAAAATTTGGACAAAGAGTATATATAACAAAAGTTAACGAACTGCGACTTGAGGAAGTCTAAAATGAGGATAATCTCAAGTACCTAACATCTTTTGGAAAAGACGATTCCACTACCAGTGATTCACTTAAGGCAAAGCTTCATGATAAGCAGTTTCTTATGAGTACCAGGTAATTGTGCCATACAGTCAGGGAAGGAGAATAAGGGTTCCCTGATGCCTAAACAGTTGAATGGAGACAATTGGTAAAAGTTTTATTAAAAAATTTCTCCTTTTCTGCGGCTTTATGTGCAGTCGAATGAGCTGAATCTGCATAATCACGAAAAGTTAAGAATATGCAATGAGACATATTAAAAGCGACAGAATTGACACCTCTGACACTTCGAATCGGCTTCGGCACGAACGTTATTTGTGACTCTCTGTATAAGAAGCACGTCACTACATTATCTGGGACTTTGTAATTAGGATTTATCTTTTTACTTAAAGTTACGTGCTTGATTCATGTTTGTCCTGTTTGGTTAATAGGCAAATGCTTGATAATGATCAGAAGGTTGAAATTGGCCAACAACAAATAAAGGTGTTACGTAAAGCTATAACTTGTATGGATACATATTTTCATTTAACCAGGAAAGCTTTTTCTATCTTTTTTTCAACACAATTGTAGCGGATTGCTGCTTTTCACTAAAAATATTTTGTACTGCGTAACACCCAATTATTTTCGTTATTTCACAACAAGTGATGTTTTTAGTTAGATGAGACGGGCATAATCAAAATATGAAAATGATTCTGGCGTTGGCGACACCTTTCACGTATACCCCGTACTGAAAAGATTTTAGCTTAAATTTCCCGCGCCACATCTCTTTAATCACTAAGTTATCTTTTTCTACATAGAAGCAGCACAACGGCACAGGCAATATAGTCATTTGAACTGAGTATTATTTGTCAATCGTGTAACTGTACAGGAAGTGGAGTGCGTGTAAGTAATCCGAATGGTCAGCACTTTCTGTCAATATAAGGTAGATTGGAGCAAAACTGAATCAAGAAAGAATATATATAAAGAAATATTTCATTGAATCAAGTTCAGGAAGCAATAAAAGACAGAATGAGTTTTTTCTCCGAGTTCGTCGGGAAACCTTTCACAAGAGAGTTCTCAGAAATTGATTCTAAGAAACGGCGAACCTGATATCTCATTTGTTAGTTCCTCTGAAAAGCTAACCCTTTCTGCGCCGACAGAAACGAGATGACAATCTCATAGCTGAAAGGTCAACAGACTGATCAGGAATTGCTTCGTAGAAAAAGATAATGTTTCTTAACGAAAGATGCCAGTAGGAAATATTCTGTCGTAACTCTCGATCCGAGCGGTTCTAGGCACTACAATCTGGAACCGCGCGGCCTCTACGGTCGCAGGTTCGAATCCTGCCTCGGGCATGGATGTGTGTGATGTCCTTAGGTTAGTTAGGTTTAAGTAGTTCTAAGTTCTAGGGGACTGATGACCTTAGAAGTTAAGTCCCATAGCGCTCATAGCCATTTTGTAGCTCTTGAGTACCCTACATTCTGAGTAGCGTAAACAATTTGTAAAGCATGTGGTTCTTATTTACAGGTTTTGTAAACTATCAACTAGACCAGAAAAGAAACAACTTAAGGTTCCGCTAAGCTGCGTTTTATCACCAAGCAGTCCTTCAGTTCTGCAGACATGAACGAAACCATGGCTACACCTGTACAGCTATTAGGAAGTGAGTCATGGATACTTAAAAAGCACGATAGAAGTTAACTACAAGAAGCAAAAATGATATTTCTTAGAAAAGTGAGAGGTCTTATCAAGGAAGAGCGTATATGGACTGAAGGTACTAGGAATGAACTAGATATTTATAATATTAAGTAGCGAACCCGGCAGTGCTTCGCAAAAGTTAAATAGGTGTGGTAATTGGATACACCGTGTGATCAAAAAGTCAGTATAAATTTGAAAACTTAATAAACCACGGAATAATGTAGATAGAGAGGTAAAAATTAACAAATGGCTCTGAGCACTATGGGACTTAACAACTGAAATCAGCAGTCCCCTAGAACTTAGAACTACTTAAACCTAACTAACCCAAGGACATCACACACATCCATGCTCGAGGCAGGATTCGAACCTGCGACCGTAGCGGTCGCTTGGTTCTAAAAATTAACACACATGCTTGGAATGACATGGGGTTTTATTAGGAAAAAAAAACAAATATTGCTAGACGCGTGAAAGATCTCTTGCGCGCGTCGTTTGGTGATGATCGTGTGCTCAGCCACCACTTTCGTCATGCTTGGCCTCCCAGGTCCCCAGACCTCAGTCCGTGCAATTATTGACTTTGGGGTTACCTGAAGTCGCAAGTGTATCGTGTTCGATCGACATCTCTAGGAATGCTGAAAGACAATGCCTCACCATAACTCCGGACATGCTTTACAGTGCTGTTCACAACATGTTTCCTCGACTACAGCTATTGTTGAGGAATGATGGTGGACATACTGAGCATTTCCTGTAAAGAACATTATCTCTGCTTTGTCTTACTTTGTTATGCTAATTATTGCTATTCCGATCAGATGAAGCGCCATCAGTCGGACATTTTTTGAACTTTTGTATTTTTTTGGATCTAATAAAACCCCATGTCATTCCAAGCATGTGTGTCAATTTATACCTCTCTGTCTACATCTTTCCGTGATTTATTCAGTTTTCAAATTTATACTGACTTTTTGATTACCCGGTACGTCGTAATCTCCTCCTCCTTCTTTCTATCTCTCTCCTCCTCCCTTCTCCTTTTGTCTATCTCCTCCTGCTCCCCCCATATCTGTCCATCACATTACCCCCTGTCATTGTGCATCTCAATAATCTCTCCTTCTCCGTCATCTCTCTGCTCACATTCTCCTTACTTCCTTTACATCCCTTTCCTTCCCCTGCTCTGCTCATCTCTTTCTCCCGCCTCTCTCTGACCTTATTTATTGTAATTGCAAACGGAACGTTGATTGGGAATAGAAGTCAAAATGAATGGGTAAATTAGTTGGAATCATTCGTACGCGGGATATGAGAGAGACCTTTCCAGCTGCTGCTGGATCTATGAGAATAGTAGCTTTCATGACAGCATTTCGCATGCTTTTAATCTTACGAACGTGTAAGGGTCATAAAGTTAGTCATAAATACAACTTTCGTGTTTTTTTGTTAAGAATTACTGCGAAAAGCAAAACAAAACCGCACACTTTCAGGGGACAGCTTGGCAATTCTTTCTCGCAGCCGGCTTACGTAAAGTGTTTATTGTTCAGTATAGCATGCCTGTCTCTCCATTGGTTTAGGCTGTGCGTTGTCTGTCAGTCAGTCAGTTGGTCGAGAAGGCATTCATCGAGCCGAATCTTTCCTTGAATTTGTGTGAACTGAAACAAAGAACATTCACCAAGACCATAAATTTATCGAAATTAAATAATTCTGAATTCATTGTTCCCGAATGGATAGCGCTTTGCCTCCAAAAGCTGTCTATATTCTTCGTCAGTCCCACTGACTCGACATTCATGTAGTTGGCCTGCGTTGCGCGTACTCCGACCGATATTTTGACGCCTCGTTGGTGCCATTTTTTCCAGAGAAATAAACCACGAACTGAAATCAATTGAATGTTTGCAACACACGGAAGTACCACGAACTGACAGCAGTGCAGTCTTTGCAACACACGAAAGATATTATCACCACCGGTAACATGCTGAAATGTCTCTTTCAATTGTATTCTTCTCTCAAAATATCAGTATTCAATGCGGAATTTGTTGTTGTTATGGAAACATGCGACAGCACAACTGTCAAGCTGAGCGCCACAACTTTTTTTATTAATTTTTTATTTTTTTGTTTTGAAAACATACGACAGCAGAACTCTCTAACCGAACGTCACATTTCTTTCATTGAGGCTTTCATACAAAAACACCATCCAAATTTCCAATTTTTCTGATTGATTTTCTAAAAAATTTCTTTCATACAAATCTTGTCCTGATAATTACGAACACAGAAAAAAATCAGCCAAATCGTTCGAGCCGTTCTCAAGCGGTGGTCTTAAATACATGCGGCAATACAGATGGATGAAAAGATTGCAGAAAATAAGAAATTATGGAAAGGTCACTTGGAAAGAATGAGTGCAGAGAGATTCCCTCGTCTAGCCGTACTGTACCAGCTAAGAGGAAGGGACGTAGGAAGACCCAGAGTGAGGTGGCTGTAAAAGTGAAGTGCCTAGGCTTTGAGATCAAAGTAAGAAGAAGAAAATGAACGAAACCATACAAGAAGATATAATTTATCAGTAACTAACGCACTCTGAAGGCGTGAAGTGTAATCAGAACCACCTCACAACAATATCGTTGTTATGGCAGTTAATATTCGCCAACGCACATTGCATTTTATTATAAATGTTTTCATGTACACCAAGCTCAACTCAGCTATTGCAATTCCATACAAAGCGTAAGAATACGACTTTTTTTCGCTGTTCGCTTTAGTACTTGGGGCTGTAAGACAGGGATTCCCAAACTTTTCCTCTGATGGATCATTTTAAGAATCCTGATACTCTGATGGAACGCCTTGTTTATTTCGAAGATCAATAAAAAATGAGAAACACTTGTTCTTTTCAGTAATTACTTCAATTCTCGGTAATAATTAATATGATGATGATGATGAGTCCTATACTCCTTTACAGAGCGTAGGGGAGCGGCGCGGGTCTTACTAGGCAAGGTCCTAGTGGAGGTGGTTTGCCATTGCCTTCCCCCGATCGTAATGGGGATGAATGATGATGAAGACGACACAACAACACCCAGTCATCTCGAGGCAGGAAAAATTCCTGACCCCGCCGGGAATCGAACCCGGGACCCCGTGCCCGGGAAGCGAGAACGCTACCGCGAGACCACCAGCTACACACAAAAATAATTAACAGATTTAAAAAAAAATGATTAGTATCGTCAAAATGGTGAAAAACAAAAGCGCCATGTTTATCAATACTTTTTCGTAGGGCACTTATTCAAAAATGGCTCTGAGCACTATGGGACTTACAGGGCACTTATTCACTTCCCGCAGAACACCAGTGTTTCTCAGAATACAGTTTAGGAAACTGGTATAGGGATGGCGGTTATCGCTAAAACAACCGGTTTTCAGATATACTGATTTTTTCAACGCCGGTTAAGTACGAGTATTAAAACCGCTCAATATAACCGGTTTCTGGAATAGCTTGTTTTCGGTTTCTTATTTCTATTATTTCCTGTAACAAACGCAGAAATCGAACAAACATTGAAAATATTTGACTCCTCCAGTTTCAAGACACACAGAAATGTTAAATTAAAATGGCCACCGTTCGCTGCTTTCCCCAAGCGGTGATAAGTGGTTGAATAAAACAAAAAAATCACCAGTATTTATTCTAATTTTTTGAAACTCTGCTCAAAGATCATGTTGTTATCGAGGATCATGCCATTGTTTGGGCATTACGAATAATCAGCGCTATAGGATGAAAACGGAGGTTAATTTGTCCGTTTTCAAAAGCTACAAGCACATAAAGGCATTTTGTGCATACACAGGCAACACATCTGCCACTTTCTATTTTTGTTGTAAACTATGAATGTAATATTAAGTTTACGTTTCTTTTCTTATATGAGGTCGCAAGTTCGTTGTGGCTCCTTCCGTCTTCAATCTTTTAAAACGAATGGGGCTTTGCAGGATACTGCACTTCCAGACTAGGGGTGGTGCCTTCTGTAATATAACTAATGCTCGACGATAACAGCGAGAAACTACGATACAGATCAGATTGTGCAAGTCTCAGTGCGCCGCACATACATACGTATGTATCATTCACTATGCCACGCCACGTTGTAACAGGTACAGTATTGTCTCAGCAATGCTGCATCAGTTCTTATGCCATGTCTTTGTTGCACGTTCCTGTACGTATTATTATTATTTATTTTGTGGCCTTCATTGGACCACTGTAGTCAAAAATACAAAGTTCTAAACAAGTTGTTACACATGGATACAATTTGGTTCGACAATAACTTAATATATTTAGGTAATATAATTATTAGAGGCTATTCTTATATGAAAGGTGTTTTGCTCTTCTGTCTGCCCAGTATTTCTTCATTCTTTCAGATATTTTCTTTCTTTCTTCATCTGAGACAACTCTTCCTGTACTCCTTTTATTGATTTTCATTTGTAGTCTGGTTTGCGGGTCTTGCAGTATTCTGGTTTTCTCTGTCTTGTTTTTTAGGTCATCTACTATAATTTGAAGTTCTTTTATATCTTCCTTAATTTCTGTGATCCATTTAATGTCGCTCTTGCTATTCCACAATTTTTGTATTATTTTTTTACTAATTCTGTTTTCTGGAGTTCTCATCAGATGTCCAAAGAATGAGATGCGTTTCTTCCTGATTGTGCTCATGACTGGTTCTATTTTCTTATATACCGTTTCATTTGATGCTATTCTCCAATGTCCATTTATTTTATACTGTTTATTTATACATGTCTATTTATTCTTCTTTCTATTTTTGGTATTCTGTCAATTTCTGCTGTATTAGTTGTTTTGAAGATAGTTTCAGCTGCATACGTTATTTTTGGTTGTGTAACTGTTTTATAGTGTTTTAATTTTGCATCTATAGATAGGCTTTTTTGTTGTATGTAGTTTTGGTAATGTAATTTGCATAGTTCAGTTTTTTATTCTATTTTGCCATGATGGCTTCTCATTTAGATTGTATGTTATTATTTCGCCTAAATATTTAAATTTATCTACAATTTTGATTTCCTGTTCTCCTATTGTAATTTTGTTTGCAAGTGGTGGATCAGTTAGCATAATCACCGTTTTTTCTAATGATATTCTAAGGCCTACTTTCTCTGCTATTTCTTGTAGTGATTTCACTTGTTGCCTGGCTTCTTGAACGGTGTTGGGTAGGAGAGCAAGATCATCAGCGAATCCCAAGCAGTTTAAGCTAATATCATTTTTTGCACTTCCAATTCTTATCCTCTTTGGATTGACCTTGTACCACTCTCTCATTATGTATTCCAGTGCACAGTTTAAAAGTAATGGTGATAGGCAGTCACCTTGTCTTAAGCCTGTTTTTATGAGGAATGGTTCCGAAATTTCTCCTCTAAACTTCACTTTTGATTTGGTGTTGGTTAGAGTGAGTTGTATTATTTTAATTAGTTTTGGATGGAGTCCTAGATTTCTTAAAATTTTTAATACTGAGGGTCTTTGGAGACAGTCATATGCCTTCTTAAAATCTACAAATGTTATTGCCAGACGTTTGTTCCGTTTATTGTAGTATGCCATAATCAATTTTAAACTAATTATCTGTTCTGCACAGCTTCTCCATGGTCTGAAACCTCCCTGATATTCCCCTAACTCCTGTTCTAGTTGCTCCTTGATTCTTTCATATAGGATCTTGGATAGAATTTTATATGTGCAATCTGTCCGTATTATTAAAATACCACGGATCGCTTTCCCGCCTTTCTATAATAACGCATGTTCCAAAGAAACGGAAATTTTACTAATAAAGTCCGCCTGCTTAGCTGGGTGGTAATGCGCTCGCCTCCTATGCAAGCGGGCCGGGGTTCGATTCCCGTCCGGGTTGGAGATTTTCTCCGCTTGGGGAGTGGGTGTTGTGTTGCCCTCATTATCGGCGTGCAAGTAGCCCAATATGGCGTCGACTGAAATAAGACTTTAATTTGGTGGCCGGGGTTCCCCGGATGGGGCCTACCGCCCAACGCTGCCATATGCTCATTTCATTTCATTTTACTAATAAAAATTACTTATTTTCTAAGAAAGATTTATTAAAAAAACGAAAAATTATGGCAGTGCTGCTATGGCTAATTGATGTTTCTGTTTCTTGACTGGTTACTCTTTAAAAACAAAAAAAAAAAAAAATAAAAAAAATCTTTGTTGTAACCAAGACCAAACAAATACCGAAAAATACCGGTTATTCAGAACTAAAATGCCGGTATCCGTTTCAACCAATCGGTTTTTCCCATCCCTATTCTGCTATAAGAGAACTGGACCTTCTTCATTCTGTAATGCGTTGTTTTCACTCCATCTGTTTAGTTTGTATGGTACACGAATAATAATAATAATAATAATAATAATAATGACAATATATATAGTTATGAATAGGTGGAATGTAAGGCATTTCCTCATTACGTTCTTGTCGAATGTGAGTAGTCACATCTAACAGAAACCTATGACAACAGGGAAGAAAGAATCATTGTGGAGAAGCTGACTGGTCAGAGGAAGAGCGAAAAATAACAGGGCAAGACTAACTGAAGGGATGGAAAAAAGAAACGAAAGGGATGAGCAGAGCAAGGAGAGTGGCGCCGATGATAAAAGATAAGTCTTTAATCTCCTCTTGTGTGCAGGGTGGTTTTGAATAAGACACAGGATACAGGTAATTTCTTCCGTAGTCGTGTGGCTGAAATGAACAAGAAAACTGAATAAAATTTGGTGTTATGCCATGGTAGAGCCAAGAAGTTTGCTTGCGTGGTATGATCATAGGTATTTGATATGTACATTTTTCCTTTGCGGCTGCGGGAAAATTTTTCTGTTAAAAAACTCAGCTGGTGTTGATATTAGTGAATGTTCTTTTTTCTTTAGTGCGACGGTCATATTCGGTGCTCCTATTTCGAGAGAAGAGTCCTGTTTTTGGCTGTCCCTAACGATGAATGGAAGTCCTAGCTTTTACTTTTGACAGAAATTCTGTTGTCTACTTTTTAACTGCGATATTATTCACTTTTGTCGAGCATTGTTTACATCATATGGACTAACTAATGACTATAGGATACGCTTTTCTAATAGTCTAATTCTTTTAAATTGCTCACCGTTTTAAAAGCGGCTGACTGTTGCTATGGGTTTTCTCATATGCTTTTCTAACATTTCTCTACGTTCATCTTCGTTTAACACTGTTCACCGTACACTACTATGTTGTACATTATTTGATTCTATACTTCAGTGGTTGTTTGTCACTGAAGATTTTGTTAAGTTTTTTTCACTGGCTATATCTTTGATTAACACTGTTTACCGTATACTTCTGTGTAATACATTAAGTGATTTCGCACTTCCGTGGCTGTTTGTCACCGAAGATTGTTTACAACTACTCACTCTCAGCGTGTTTGTTTGTGAGAAGTACTTTGTCGTGGCTTGTGGTATAATGAGTGAGGCGCAGTTCGTTCAAAGTACTCATCTTTATCTCGCTAACGGTTCCGAATCGCGTAACGTTCATCAGGAACCAGAAAACGACGTCTCATTATTATTTTCTTTTGGTACATGCTTTCTATAATCGTCTGATCATTCCAGCACGCATTACAAGCAGCTGACAAATGGTTCAAATGGCTCTGAGCACTATGGGACTCAACTGCTGAGGTCATTAGTCCCCTAGAACTTAGAACTAGTTAAACCTAACTAACCTAAGGACATCACAAACAGCCATGCCCGAGGCAGGATTCGAACCTGCGACCGTAGCGGTCTTGCGGTTCCAGACTGCAGCGCCTTTAACCGCACGGCCACTTCGGCCGGCTAGCAGCTGACAGTCTTGCCATGTACCGCGTGTGTCTTAAATAACTACGAAAAAACGGATATAACTACTGATACACTATACGAAAATAGCGCGCTAGTGGAATTTAATAAATATCAAAGCTGTCATGAATCCCAAGGTTGTTCTTGAACACCACGTTGCTTTACTAGGCATTGTCGAGTTACATGTGGTATGCCGCTGTCTTCCTCCGACCTTCTAAGTGACAAATCCAGCCGGATATAGTATATTGAGCAAGCAGTAAAGGAAACAAAAGAAAAATTCGGAGTAGGTATTAAAATCCATGGAGAAGAAATAAGAACTTTGAGGTTCGCCGATGACGTTGTAATTCTGTCAGAGACAGCAAAGGACTTGGAAGAGCAGTTGAATGGAATGGACACTGTCTTGAAAGGAGGATATAAGATGAACATCAACAAAAGCAAAACGAGGATAATGGAATGTAGTCAAATTAAATCGGGTGATGCTGAGGGGATTAGATTAGGAAATGAGACACTTAAAGTAGTAAAGGAGTTTTGCTATTTAGGGAGTAAAGTAACTGATGATGGTCGAAGTAGAGAGGAAATAAAATGTAGACTGGCAATGGCAAGGAAATCGTTTCTGAAGAAGAGAAATTTGTTAACATCGAGTATAGATTTAAGTGTCAGGAAGTCGTTTCTGAAAGTATTTGTATGGAGTGTAGCCACGTATGGAAGTGAAACATGGACGATAACCAGTTTGGACAAGAAGAGAATAGAAGCTTTCGAAATGTGGTGCTACAGAAGAATGCTGAAGATAAGGTGGGTAGATCACGTAACTAATGAGGAGGTATTGAATAGGATTGGGGAGAAGAGAAGTTTGTGGCACAACTTGACTAGAAGAAGGGATCGGTTGGTAGGACATGTTTTGAGGCATCAAGGGATCACAAATTTAGCATTGGAGGGCAGCGTGGAGGGTAAAAATCGTAGAGGGAGACCAAGAGATATACACTAAGCAGATTCAGAAGGATGTAGGTTGCAGTAGGTACTGGGAGATGAAGATGCTTGCACAGGATAGAGTAGCATGGAGAGGTGCATCAAACCAGTCTCAGGACTGAGGACCACAACAACAACAACATAGGGAGAGGGACCTACAGTTTAACGTGGGCTGCGCACGACGGTGAAACTCGGTATTTTCACATCAACAAACATTGCATAGAATGAAAGAAGTGGTAAGTGACAGATTAAAATCCTAGAACTGACCGGGACTGAGTTCGAGTCTCTGGGATGCAGTCTGGCCCTTTACTACAGCCACTGAGCCACATTAAAGCACTTTGAAAACAGAAGTACTCAGACTACAAATGGCTCTGAGCACTATGGGACTTAACATCTTAGGTCATCAGTCCCCTAGAACTTAGAACTACTTAAACCTAACTAACCTAAGGACATCACACACATCCATGCCCGAGGCAGGATTCGAACCTGCGACCGTAGCAGTCGCGCGGTTCCGGACTGAAGCGCCTAGAACCGCTAGACCACCGCGGCCGGCACTCAGACTACACTCGACCCATCTGCTAGTCTGTATAATAACAGGCAGTATAGTTCGCAGGTGCAGTCAGTAATATTACTTATTGTGCTTGTTCCCCGTAAACGTTTATAGGGGAAAAAAAAGTTACCCGAGGGATTTCGAGACGAAACGGACAAACCCTTCGGGGTGTGACCTGTTCTAAAGGGAAACGTCATATGAAAACAGACTGTATCTCAAAGATTTCAGAGTGTACCAGTATCAGCAATGGGAACGGCCAAAGTAATAGCCTACCCTTTTTATTAAATTTGCAAACAAGTACGGTATTTAAAATACGGCCAAACAATTATTTTTCACCACCAATAGGCCCTTGCATTTTGAACATGAATTTGAAGTGAAACTGCTCCGAGCTGTTTCCACTTCGGGTAGTTTTAAGCAGTTGTAATTTGTACATCATTTAAAATAGGAGGTAAGTCTAATATGAGATATCCCTTTCAGCATAATTAACAGAATTAATTGTTAACATATGCTCTTTTCTTTCTGAAACAATGTGAATGCTGCAAAAAGTGAACGGTAGCTATTTTCTTACATTATTGAACTCAAGCCTAACAGTACACAACATGCCCCTAACATGTCGCTTTTATTTTACTATTCCTCGACTGGTTGCTTAATCATTTATAAAATGGCTCTAAGCACTATCGGACTTAACATCTGAGGTCATCAGTCCCTTACACTTAGAACTAATTAAACCTAACTAACCTGAGGATATCACACACATTCATGCTCGAGGCAGGATTCGAACCTGCGACCGTAGCAGCAGCGCGGTTCCGGACTGAAGCGCCAAGAACCGACCGGCCACATTGCCCAGCTTAATCATTTTACTGAACCTGGAGGAGTACAACACGAAAGGTTTTTTTTTGTATGCTGTTTTAAGAACGTATGAAACTAGGTGATAACAGAAAAGACAGAGAACCCAATAATAAAATTTCAAACACTGTATAAGTTGGCAACCATTACGAATATCGTACAGCGGTTATATGCTGCTTTTTAAACATCGTAAGAAGTTACTAGTTCCATTTTGATTTTAATGAAATTGTAAAATTACGTACAGGAAGAATTATATATGAAATACCTTGCATTGCAAGAACTGTTTCAATATAGCATAGAATGATGGATAACTGTAACTTATAGTTTAGCTGTGTGTGTCTGTTTGTACTATGTGTGGTGTCACCGCCAGACACCACACTTGCTAGGTGGTAGCCTTTAAATCGGCCGCGGTCCGGTAGTATACGTCGGACCCGCGTGTCGCCACTGTCAGTGATTGCAGACCGAGCGCCGCCACACGGCAGGTCTAGAGAGACTTCCTAGCACTCGCCCCAGTTGTACAGCCGACTTTGCTAGGAAAGGTTCACTGACAAATACGCTCTCATTTGCCGAGACGATAGTTAGCATAGCCTTCAGCTACGTCATTTGCTACGACCTAGCAAGGCGCCATTATCAATAGATATTTAACTTGTGATGCCTGTACCGTCAGACCGATGTTCTCCAATTATGCATTGAAGTTAAGTATTCTACCAGTTACCTCCTGTTTTGCTAGTCTTATTTCTCTGACCTGTTCCAGACCTCACGCCAGCCTGCGTGAGCTTAAACGCGTGCCTTTCGGCTACCAGTCATACTGGATTGGCTGTCGGGCCAGTCCAGTACACTATGCACTTGTGAATGTTTGAATGTGCCTGCCGTAATGCTTGATATTAGTGATGGTGATGTTTTTCCTAGTTTTTCGAGGCCGGATCTCCTGGGCTCTCACCCAGTCTGAATTGAAGTAATTGCACCTCTATGACAGAATATTTTTGCTGTCGCCGTTGATTAGTGTGAATGATACGCGGCAGGTACGCTGACAGCTACAACACCGACCACTGCGCAGTAGTACGCATTGTGTGTGAACGATGTGGTCTGTTGGCTGCCATTGCAAAAATGGTTATGATTCTATATTAAACACAGCAGACTCTAGATATAGCCCTTTCGTGCAATATCCTTCTTTCATAGCCTCACGGACATGAAAATTTGTATGGGCACACACAGACACAGACGCTTACACAAACACAAATAACAGCCTATAGCTACGTATCATCCTCTCTAATACCTTACGCAGGCCCACAAATGACCGGTTAAAGGCGCTGCAGTCTGGAACCGCAAGACCGCTACGGTCGCAGGTTCGAATACTGCCTCGGGCATGGATGTTTGTGATGTTCTTAGGTTAGTTAGGTTTAACTAGTTCTAAGTTTTAGGGGACTAATGACCTCAGCAGTTGAGTCCCATAGTGCTCAGAGCCATTTGAACCCACAAATGCCAGCAAGTCTTGTCAAACTTGCATTTCTCTAAACGCGGTCTTTATAGCGCCGGTTTATAGTAGCAAGCGATTCGTTTACACAACGTTCTCAGTGATCCGAATATACGGTTTGTTCTTCATTCTTTAATGAGATTGCATTGGGTTACTGCTTCAAGATAGACCAAACATATAATCGCACACAAGTACAACGTTCTTGCTGTTTCGGTAGCAATTCATTCTACCTGAAGTTGGTGCTACTAACAATTGTAAAAAATACTCGTGCATACAGGTTTTATTCTGTGCTTTTACGTAATTTTTCATTACATGCGTTATTGTTGTTGCTGTGGTCTTCAGTCGAAAGACTGGTTTGATCCAGCTCTCCATGCTACTCTATCGTGTGCAAGCTTCTTCATCATCGAGTAAGTACTGCAACCTACATCCTTCTGAATCTGCTTAGTGTATTCGTCCATTGGTCTCCCTCTACGATTTTTACGTCCCACGCTTCCCTCCAGTACTAAATTGATGACACCCACATTTCTCAGAATATGTTTAATCAACTGATCCCTTCTTTTACTCAGTTTGTACCACAAATTATTTGTTTCCCCAGTTCTATTCAGTGCTTCCTCATTAGTTACATGATCTATTCATGTAATCTTCGGCATTCTTCCATATCACCACATCTTAAAAGTTTCTATTCTCTTCTTGTCACTTTCAGAAAGGACTTCCTGACACTTAAGTCTACACTCGATGCTAATAAATTTCTCTTCTTCAGAAATGCTTTCCTTGCCATTGCCAGTCTACAAAAAAAAAAAAAAAAAAAAAAAAAAAAAAAAGGTTCGAATGGCTCTGAGCACTATGGGACTTAACATCTGAGGTCATCAGTCCCCTAGAACTTAGAACTACTTCAACCTAACCAACCTAAGAACATCACACACATCCATGCCCAAGGCAGGATTCGAACCTGCGACCGTAGCGGTCACGCGGTTCCAGACTGAAGCGCCTAGAACCGCACGGCCACACTGGCCGGCGCCAGTCTACATTTTATGTCATTCCTACTTCGAAAATCATCAGCTATTTTCCTTCCAAAATAGTACAACTTATCTACTACGTGAAGTGTCTCGTTCGTTAATCTAATTCTCTCAGCATCGCCTGATGTAATTCGACTGCATTCCATTATCCTCGTTTTGCTTTTGTTGATGTTCATCTTATATCCTCCTTTCAAGACACTGTCCAATCCGTTCAACTGCTCTTCCAAGGTCTTTGTTTTCTCTGACAAAACTGAAATGTCATCGGCAAACCTCAAAGTATTTATTTATTTTCCCTGAACTTTAATTCCTATTCCAAAATTTTCTTTAGTTTCTTTTATTGCTTGCTCAATATAAAGACTGAACAACATCGGGGATAGGCTACAACCCTGTCCCACTCCCTTCTTGCTCATGGTCTAGTGGCTAGCGTTGCTGCCTCTGGATCACGGGGTCCCGGGTTCGGGATTTTCTCCGCCCGTGGACTGGGTGTTTGTGTTGTCCTCATCATTTCATCCTCCTCATCATCATCATTCATGAAAGTGGCGAGATTGGACTGAGTAAAGATTGGGAATTTGTACGGGCGCTGATAACCGCGCAGTTGAGCGCCCAACAGACCAAACATCATCATCATCATCATCATCATCATCATCATCATCATCATCATCAACAACCTTCTCAATCACTGCTCCCCTTTCCTGCCCCTCGACTCTTATAACTGCCATAATGTTTCTGTACAAATTATAAATAACCTTTCACTCCCTGTATTTTACTCTGTCACCTTTAGATTTTGAAAGAAAGTATTCCAGTCAACATTGTCAAAAGCTTTCTCTAAATCTACAAATCTTATAAACGTAGGTTCGCCTTTCCTTAACCTATCTTCTAAGAGAAGTCGTAGTGTCAGTATTGCCTCGTGTGTTCCTTCATTTCTCCGGAATCCAAACTGATCTTCCCCGAGGTCCGCTTCTGTCAGCTTTTCCATTCTTCTGTAAAGGATTTATGTTAGTATTTTGCAACCGTGACTTATTAAACTGATAGTACGGTGATTTTCACACCTTGTAGCATGTATCTGATCTTATTACAGCATTTTTATCTAGCGTATTGAACACTTACAATCACACGAAAACTTAATTTTTTTCTTTTGAAGTTTCTTTCATCTCCAATACTCCTTCAAGGGTTTGATGACGTCCCACTTCGTTTTTCTGTGCAAGCTCATTCTTCCTTGAGTGTAACACATTTCGAAATTTTGTCCTCTGTTGCTAAATGTGATTCTCTTTAAAATTTAGGTCTTTAAATGCTAGACTTTTATAAATCTTTCTTCTTTCCCTTAAGCTATGCCACCGTGATCTGTTCCCAGAGATCAGTAAATTTCTGTTTGGTGAGACCCCTTTTGTTCACCCCATACATATTTCCCAGAAACTTCCGAAATTCTCTCCACATTCTGATAGACTTCTTCACTCGAAGGTTTCATTAGTTCTCATTCCGAATCGACCCCATTGGTTTTCTTTCAAGTAGTTCCGGTCGAAGAGCTTTCGTTTCCATAGTCGCATTCCATTTTTAACACGACGTCAACGAGATCCCCACAATAATCGAGAGGATTGGGGCTTGCCAGCCGCTTTGGCCGAGCGGTTCTAGGCGCTTCAGTCCGGAACCACGCGGCTGCTACTGTAGCAGGTTCGAATCCTGCCTCGGGCATGGATGTGTGTGATGTCTTTATTGTATTGTATTGTATGTTAACCGGAGGCCTAGAAACGCCGGAGAGGTTCCGTCCCCACCGCAGCCGCAGTGGTCCACAACCCCACGACGACTACTGCAGTCCACTTCACCCCTCCGTTGCCCCATCCCGAACCCAGGGTTATTGTGCGTTTCGGCCCCCAGTGGACCCCTCAAGGAACGTCTCACACCAGACGAGTGTAACCCCTATGTTTGCGTGGTAGAGTAGTGGTGGTGTACGCGTACGTGGAGAACTTATTTGCGCAGCAATCGCCAACATTAGCTGAGGCGGTATAAGGGGAACCAGCCCGCATTCGCCGTGGCAGATGGAAAACCACCTAAAAACTACCCACAGATTTGCGCAGCAATCGCCAACATTAGCTGAGGCGGCATAAGGGGAACCAGCCCACATTCGCTGTGGCAGATGGAAAACCGCCTAAAAACTACCCACAGACTGGCCCGCTCACCGGACCTCGACGCAAGTCCGCCGGACGGATTCGTGCCGGGGACCAGGCGCTCCTTCCCTCCCGGAAAGCAGTGCGTTAGACCTCACGGCCAACCGGGTGGGCGTGATGTCCTTAGGTTAGTTAGGTTTAAGTAGTTCTAAGTCTATGGGACTGATGACCTCAGATGTTAAGTCCCATAGTGCTCAGAGCCATTTGAACCATTTTTGATT
Source organism: Schistocerca americana (assembly GCF_021461395.2). Taxonomy (NCBI): domain Eukaryota; kingdom Metazoa; phylum Arthropoda; class Insecta; order Orthoptera; family Acrididae; genus Schistocerca; species Schistocerca americana. Next base: position 403,957,600 of record NC_060126.1, on the reverse strand, counting down.
AGGGCTTAACATCACTTCGGCAACAGGATCATTAGACAGGCAAGGCGAAACACGGGTTCGAGAAAGAAATAGGCGGGAATTGTAGTTACTTGCACGTCCACGTATGACAACTACGAATTCTCGCTACGATATGGAACGAGTTACTTTTACAATATTTTAGTATATATTTTCAGTGAGAGATGTGGAACGTACTGAACATTTACAGCAGCGGTCGTCGAACAGCGGCCCGCGGGCCGCATGCGCCCCGAATCAAGTATTCCTGCTGCCCACGGTTCTCAGCCGAATTTTATAATATGCATCTAGCACATCAGTAGCCAAGAAAGGAAATAAGTGTAATCCGCTGAATTACAGACCTATATCACTAATGTCGATTTGCAGAATGGTTTTGGAACATACACTGTGCTTGAACATCATGAATCAGCTCGAAGAAAACGATTTTTTGACAAATAGCCAACTCGGATTCAGAAAATATCGTTCTTGTGAAACAACTAGCTATTTATCCTCAAGAAGTAATGAGCTCTGTCGACAGGGGACGTCAAATTGATCCCATATTTTTAGTTCCTCCCAAACGACTTCAAATTAAATTGCGTGCCTATGGAGTATCGTATCAGTTGTGTGACTGGCTTCGTGAGTCCCTGTCAGAGACGTCACAGTTCGTAATCGTAATGATTGGCGGAAGATTATTGAATAAGACAGAAGAAATATCTGGCGTTCCCCAAGGAAGTGTTATAGGACCTCCGTGGGTCCTGATGTACGTAATCGATTTAGGAGACAATCTGAGCGGTCCTGGTAGATTGTTTGAAGATGATGCTGTCATTTACCGTCATGTAATGTCATCAGATGATCAAAACGAATTGCAAAATGGTTTAGACAAGATATCTCTAAGGTGCAAAAAGTGGCAATTGACCTTAAATTATGAAAAGTGTGAAGTCATACACTTGAATATTACAAGGAATCTGCTAAATTTCAGTTACACAATAAATCACGCAAATCTAAAGGCTGTAAATTCAACGAAGTACTTGGAGATTACAATTAGAATAGCTTAAACTGCAACGATCACATAGATACTGATGTGAGAAAAGCAAACGGAAGACTACGATCTATTCGCAGCACACTTAGAAAATGTAACAGGTTTGCTTAAGAGACTACCGCACTTACACTACGCTTCCTCGCCCTCTTCTGCAGCATTGCTGTGCGGTTTGGGATCCGCATCAGATAGGATTGACGGACGACATCGAAATAGTTCAAAGAAGGGCAGCCCGTTTTACTATCACGAAATTGGGGGAGAGAGTGTTAGGGGTTCAAAATGGTTCAAATGGCTCTGAGCACTATGGGACTTAACTTCTGAGGTCATCAGTCCCCTAGAACTTAGAACTACTTAAACCTAACTAACCTAAGGACATCACACACATCCATGCCCGAGGCAGTATTCGAACCTGCGACCGTAGCAGTCGCGCGGTTCCAGACTGTAGCGCCTTTAACCGCTCGGCCAATCCGGCTGGCGAGTGTTAGGGATGTGATACACGCATTGCGGTGGCAGTCATTAAAGCAAAGGCGTTTTTCGCATGCAACAGGCCCTGCTCGTAAGTTTAAATCACCAACCCTTCCCAGGGCTTGAAAATAATTTGTTGACGCCCACCTATTTAGAGAAGAATGAACATCATAATAGCATAGAAATCAAAGCGTGCACGGGAAGTTTCAAGTGTTCGATTTTCCTGAGCGCTGTTTGAGAGTGGAATGGTAGAGAAGTAGCTTGTAGGACATAGGTGGTTCGATGCCACGCACTTACAAGGGAACCTTCCCATCGCACCCCCCTCAGATTTAGTTATAAGTTGGCACATTGGATAGGCCTTGAAAAAGTGAACACATATCAATCGAGAAAATAGGAAGAAGTTGTGTGGAACAGTGAAAAAAATTAGTAAAATATACAAACTGAGTAGTCGATGTGCAAGATATACAACATCAAGGAGATTGAGAGCTCAAGGGCGCCGTGGTCACGTGGTTAGCGTGAGTAGCTGCAGAACGAGAGGTTCTTGGTTCAAGTCTTCCCTCAAGCAAAAATTTTACTTTCTTTATTTTCCCAAAGTTATGATCTATCCGTTCGTTCACTGACGTCTCTGTTCACTGCAATAAGTTTAGTGTCTGTGTTTTGCGACCGCACCGCAAAACCGTGCGATTAGTAGACGAAAGGACGTGCCTCTCCAATGGGAACCGAAAACATTTGATCGCAAGGTCATAGGTCAACCGATTCCTCCACGGGAAAACACGTCTGATATATTCTATACGACACTGGTGACGGCATGTGCGTCACATGACAGGAATATGTTGTCGACCCACCTAACTTGTACACTTGGCGAATGGGTAAAACGATTCTTCTACCTTGCCCGATTTAGGTTTTCTTGTGGATGTGATAATCACTCCCAAAAAGTGATGAAAACATAAGAGTTTGTCACATAAACTGTAATTAAAAAATTAAACTTTTCACTCGAGGGAAGACTTGAACCCAGGACCTCTCGTTCCGTAGCTGCTCTCGCTAACCACGGCACTACGGCGCTCCTTGACTCCCAGTGTCCTTGATGTTGCCTATCTTCGCATGGACTACTCAGTTTGTATATTTTATTAATTTTTTTCATAGTTCCACACAACTTCTTCCTGTTTTCTCGATTGATCTGTGTTCAGTTTTTCAAGGCCTATCCACTGTGCCAACTTATAACTAAATCTGAGGGGGGTGCGATGGGGAGGTTCCCATGTTAGTAGTGAATTGGAGAGTAATCATGCACATGTAGATGTAGCGACTAATAGCCAAATCCAAAAACTTCAACTATCGTCAAGAACTTCTTAAGAGTGTAACCCTGCTGCTTAGTAACAAGTAAAACGGTCTCATAAAGTGAAATACGACCGGGACAACCGTGTGCTGACCACATGTCCTTCCATATCCACGTCGAGTTACGGCTGTGGGCTGAGGATGACACGGCGGCCGGTCGGAGCCCTGGGGCCTTCCAAAGCCTGCTCGGACGCAGTTTAGTTTTAGTAACAAGTAAAAATACTTACATGAACAGTAGTATTTAATGTGCATAGTTATAATTAAACGCTGGTGAATTCGGCTGCGAGATCAGTAAAGTTGGGCGCTTACCTCAGGAGTAGAAGCAGAATGTTTTGTTGTTTGTGTTTCAGTACTGGAAACTCACTGCGGTCCGCGACTCGTACCGATGAGCTGCTATGGTACAAATTTTGACACGGAAGCAACAGGGATTCGCATACGTGCATTGCAGAAACGGACATCACAACGCAACGACTAGAAGAAGCATGACGTTTGAAACATTTAGCAAGTAAAGTTCCGCGTTCTAGCCGTAGACGGCCCAATGGGCTCGACCCACCGCCGTTACCATCCTGTGCCAGTGGCGTCACTGGATGCGGTACTGAGAGGCATGGGGTGAGCACAGCGCTCTGCCGGTCGTTGTCGGGCTTTCTGACCTCGGAACCGTTACTACTCGGTCAAGTAACTCCTCAGTGGTCTCACGAGGCTGAGTGTCACCCTTTAGAGTCCCTCCACCAAGGTAAAAACCTTGGCAGTTCCAGGAATCGAATCTGCGACTCCGCGTGGCAGTGACTTCCCGGTAAGGAGGTGGAAGAAACATTTGCAGTCGTGTCTCATAGTGCATAATGGACTTAATAATAAATACTGTTACTGTTATTAATCAGTTATTCATCTGCTCACAGAGACAATAAGACAATACTACTTCGGGCAATTACAGTGCCATAAATTTGGGTAGAAACAAAGAACAGTAGACACGACGTTTATTGAATGCTGCTGGTTTTTAACGTTCAGTACTTGGGGGCCGGCGGCCATCTTGTAGGACACATTTGTCTCGCCAAGGCAAGGAGAGAAGCAACAAGAGCAGTGTTCCTGGACATAGAGAAAGCAGTTTACTGCGTCTAGCACGATGGCCTAATTTATAAGCTAGATCAGATAGTGTTTCCAGTACAAATAACCTGGATCATTGTCTCCTTCCTTACGGAGACGACGGTTCTTCTTAAGAACGTAGACAAGTCCAGCCTGACACAGCAGATTGCTGCAGGAGTTCCGCTAGGCTCGGTTTTAGGTCACGTCCTTTGTACCATACACACGAATGACATCCCTGGGCAGATCGGTGGAGAGATTGCTCTCCATGGCGATGATACCACCATATACAGAAGTGGTCGCAGCCTCCTCCATATATACTGCCACTTACGACAACACCTCGACAAAATTACGCAGTTTGAGGATGATGTTTGGTTTGTGGGGTGTTCAACTGCGCGGTCATCAGCGCCCGTACGAAGTCGCAATTTTTACACAGCTCAATTTTTTGCACACCAATCTAGCCACTGTCACGAATGATGATGGTGATGATGAACTGATGAGGACAACACAAACACCCTGTCCCTGGGCAGAGAAAAATTGACCTGGAGAAAATCAGTTATTTACCCTGGCTTTGAAATAGACCGACGCCTAATGTGGAACATACAACACACCACCGCAGCGAAGGAAGGCTGCACACTATCGAGTAGGTTATATCTCCTCCGAAAAGGCTACGGATTAACCACTCCACGTCTGCGCCAGCTCGTACTTCTGGCCATCTTGTATGTCTGGAAGGTGTGGTCTATGGCGTCAGGTACAGCACTTGCCTCATTGTAACGTCTCGTTATAGATTTCTATTTCTGAGTGTTAACGTTGTTTTCTTATTGTTGTGATTGTTCATAACAAATTTCCTAAGGAATAAATGTATTGTAAGGCTGTTGTCAGTATGGTCAACTGATTAAAGAGGGGCTGGTCCCGACGGAGGTTCGAGCCCTCCCTCGGGCATGGTTGTGTGTGTTTCTCCTTAGGATAATTTTGGTTAAGTAGTGTGTAAGCTTAGGGACTGATGACCTTAGCAGTTAAGTCCCATAAGATTTCACACACATTTTTTTGATTAAAGAGGGATCTACAAGAGGCTCTAGAGTGGACAACACATACACCGCCTGACAAAAACAGTGAAGGACCCAGAATGGAAGAAGGAAACGAAATGAAACTTCACGGGTTCAGAGCGTATGTGATGTTACGAGACGCATCCAGAGAGTAAGTTTCTCTATTTTTTAAAAACAAAGACAACATAGTTAAATGAAAAGCTTTATTGGCAAGTTTGAACTATTTTTCGGTATAATCACCAAAAGAACTGAGACACTTATGAATTTCTATGTCGTAGAAGGCTGCCGCCTGTGAACGGAAACAGCGTGTGACAGTTGTCTTCAGTTCTTTGTTGTCAAAACGCTGGCCAGAGGATATGAATTTCCTGAGGTGCAAGAAAAGATGGAAATCATGAGACCGCTGCAGAAATGTCAGTGCTGCTGCAAAGCGTTTCGTTTTGTGCTAGGTTCAAAAATGGTTCAAATGGCTCTGAGCACTATGGGACTGAACTTCTAAGGTCATCAGTCACCTAGAATTTAGAGCTACTTACACATAACCAACCTAAGGACAACACACACATCCATGTCCGAGGCATGATTCGAATCTGCGACCGTAGCGGTCGCGCGGTTCCAGACTGTAGCGCCTAGAACCGCTCTGCCACTCCGGCCGGCTTTGTGCTAGGGTGGCAGGTTTTTCGGCACCGACCTGGCAGACAATTTCTTGAATAATGGGTGCTTGGTGGCCGTTTCATGCTACGAGGATCGCGATATGTGCGGAAAATGGGTGCTGAAGCGACGGTTCTCCAAGCAGGTGATCACTGATGATGGACGGCCGCCCTCTGAGTTATCCATCGTGGACACTTTGACGACTTCGGAAAAAAGCCTACACAAGCGACGCACCATCTGTTTGCCCTTGATGTTCTGTCCGTAGACCTGACAGAACTGACGATGAATTTCGATGGGCGCTACGTTTTGTGCATTAACGAACCTTATCACTGACCGAACCTAGCTGGAGCCGCGCGGAGTGGCCGCGTAGTTAGAGGCGCCATGTCACTGACTGCGCGGCCCCTCCTGTCGGAGGTTCGAGTCTTTCCTCGGGCATGGGTGTGAGTGTTGTCCTCAGCATAAGTTAGGTTAAGTAGTGTGTAAGTCTAGGGACCGATGACCACAACAGTTTGGTTCATTAGAAATTCACACACATTTGAACCTTGCCGGCGTCAGGAGAACGAATAAGAGACGCCATTTCGGGGCACTGCTGCCACCAGGCGGGACCTGTCTGGCCGGTGGTTGGTTGTCGCATGCGAAATTTTCCCGGCTAAATATGTCTACTTTAAAGGAAACAACATTGGGAGACTTACTTTGTGGAAGCGCCTAGTATTACAGTTGTTGCAAAATAGAGTCAAATTTATTAAGGACTTGGCAGTTTGAACCCACTTATCAGTACGACGCTGCACGCTTTCTGGTCTGGATGCATGCATCGATTCTGTTCCGAAGAGTATCGCGAGGCCGTCGTATCCTGTCCTGAGATAGTCTCGCCTACAGCTGTTTCATCTGGTCCTTCATATCCGCCGGCCCGAGTGGCCGAGCGGTTCTAGGCGCTACAGTCTGGAACCGCGCGACCGCTACAGTCGCAGGTTCGAATCCTGCCTCAGGTATGGATGTTTGTGATGTCCTTAGGTTAGTTAGGTTTAAGTAGTTCTAAGTTCTAGGGGACTGATGACCTCAGCAGTTAAGTCCCATAGTGCTTAGAGCCATTTGAACCATTTGAACCTTCATATCCTGACTGCTGATATTGGGATGGAGTTGATGTCCAAACTGGCCCTACACATATTCCATCGGTGACAGATCATGAGATCTAGTTCGCCACGGTGTAAGGGTAAAACTGTCGATCCTGTACTTGACGTATCGAATCTCCCTTCTTACAGCGCAGCGGCATCTCTGACCGGAATGCCCCATAGTTATAGCTGGGAGAGGTTGGGTGTATGTCACAGCACGTGACACTGCAGATCTTACTAGTGCCACAAGTCGTCTCTGGCGGGAAGCGAGTAAGTGTTTCAGATGAGTCTAATAACTCTCGACTGCGCATTTAAATGCATGCGAATCATCGATAGCACACGAGAAAATTAAGACCCTTACTGGGTACCTTTTCAATTAAACATTGATTTCCCGTGGGTCCTGCACGGAGCCGAGTGTTCCCGAAGTGTGATGGACAAGCCCACTAGTGTGACGTCACAAGTTCATTGCAGGGCCCGTATATCTATCTCGTTGGCCCGGCCGGAGCCAGTCACGTGGGTAGGACTCGTACGTATGTAGGAAAAACGATCGTGGTTAAAATAATAATTTTGAAGCAATTTTGTATCGGGGAGCTCTTAAACAGGGTGGTCAGAAACAGCTTTCAGACTTGTAAGTGTAGGTTTGTATAAAATTCGATACATTGCGCCGTTTCCGAGTTAATTAGCATTGAAGTTAGCCACTCGAGTCGTTGCACGCACAATTTCAAGCAGCCCACCAGAGACGGCGTCGCGAAACGCGTTCTGCGTCTGGTTTACTAAAACAGAAGAAGAGAGCAATATAAAAATTGGGTAAGGGACGGTAGTAACGACCGAACCCGGGCCAAAGGTTCAGCAGTCTCGCGCGCTGTCATCTCCCCCAACGAGAACAACTGACACAAATTTTATACGATATTGCAGTGTTGTGTTATTCTGATTACGATGCAAAGTTCCTTCGGACATACATGCATATCCAAAGGAACGGGCACTGCGGTGATCACAGCCGCCACGAAAGTCTGGAGGTGGCCGTGAGTCGTGCATGGATAGCCAAATGGTAAGGCTACCACTTGCGATAATTGGGAAATCCGGGTTCGAATCCTAATCCGGCACAAATTTTCATTGTCGTGATTACATTCCACAACTGATGGTAGTCCTTATTCACAATCGCAAATTCATTTGATGTGACACTAACTTTATGTGGCGGGCTGCTTGAATTTGCATGCGCAGCGGCCTGATTGGCTTACTCTAATGCTAATTAGTTCGGAAACGGTGGAACGTATCGAAATTTTTTCTTTACAATTATTTCTGAGCACATCTAGCCTGCACCACCCTTACAAGCTTTTCAGACTGTTTCTGACCACCCCGTATAGCCAAAAAGACAACCGTGCTTCAAGGAATCGGCAATGGTAAACTTATATGAGCTCGTAAAAATGACTGTGATTGTAGTGTGAGTGCGATCGGAACAAGTGGGGAAGTGATACTTGAAATTAAAGTGAAATACATAAACTGAGGCATACAGAATTGCCAATGGCCTTGCCGCAGAAGTTTAAGCGCTGTCAGACTTGGTTAGCACTTAGATGGGTCATCGTCTGGGTGTGTCGAGTGCTGTTGGCAATTGGGATGCACTCAGCCCTTGTGAGGCCAATTGAGGAGCTGCTTGATTTAGAAGTAGCGACACCGGTCACGAAAACTGACAACAGCTGGGAGAGCCGCATCCTGTGACGCCTAAGGGCTGAGGATGACATGGTGGCCGGTCGGTACCGTTGGGTCTTCAAGGCCAGTTCGGACAGTGTTTGTTTGCCTTGTCATACAGAACTGTTCATATCTTGCAACGTCTTTATTATTCCTAGATTATTTTGGAAGAAACTGAATTACAGAACAATGTTGGAGATTAGATAATGCATGTGTTGTAGGCACACGGCTGGAAGATATACTATGTGATCAAAAGTAACCAGACACCCCCATAGACATGTTTTTCTTATTAGGTGCATTGTGCTGTCATTTACTGCCAGGCACTCCATATCAGCACCCTCAGTAGTCATTAGAGAGAACAGAATCGGGCGCTCTGCGGGACTCATGTACTTTGAAGGTGATCAGGAGATTGGATGTCACTTGTGTCATACATCTGTACGTGAGATATCCACAGGCCTAAACATCCCAAGGTCCACTGTTTACGATGTGATAGTGAGGTGGAAACGTGAAGGGACACATATAGGACAAAAGCATACAGGCAAGCCTCGTCTGTTGACTGACAGAGACCGCCGACAGTTGTTTAATGTGCAATAGACAGACATCTATCCAGACCATCACACAGGAATTCCAAAGTGCATCAGGATCCACTGCAAGTGCTAAAACAGTTAGGCAGGAGGTGAGAAAACTTGTATTTAATGGTCGAGCAGCTGCTCATGAGCGACACATCACGCCGGTGTATATGCCAACCGACACCTAGCTTGGTGTAAGGAACATAAACACTGGACGATTGAACAGTGGAAAAAAGGTTGTGTGGAGTGACGAATCACGGTACACAATGTGGCGATCCGATGGTAGGATGTATTTATGGCTAATGCCCAGTGAACGTCATCTGCCAGTGAATGTAGTGCCAACAGTAAAATTCGGAGGCGGTGGTGTTATGGTGTGGTCGAGTTTTTCATGGTGGGGGCTTGCATCCTTTGTTGCTTTGCGTGGTACTATCACAACACTGGCTTGATGTTTTAAGCACCTTCTTGCTTCCCACTGTTGAAGAACAATTTGGGAATGGCGACTGCATTTTTCAACACGATCGAGCACCTGTTCATAATGCACGGCCTGTGGCGGAGTGGTTACACGGCAATAACATCCCTGTAATGGACTGGCCTGCACAGAATCCTGACCTGAATCCTACAGAACACTTTTGAGATGTTTTCGAACGCCGGCTTCTTGCCAGGCCTCACCGATCGCTATCGATACCTCTCCTTAGTGTAGCACTCCGTGAAGAATGAGCTGCCATTCCCCAAGAAACCTACCAGCACCTGACTGAACGTATGCCTGCGAGATTGCAAGCTGTCATCAAGGTTAAGGGTGGGCCAACGCCATATTTAATTCAAACATTACCGATGGAGGGCGCCACGAACTTGTAATTCATTTACGGTCAGGTGTCCGGTTACTTTCGATCACATAGTGTAGTTATCAGCGCTTTTACCTTAGGAATAAGTTCGTCCTCCAAAACTGACTACTTATGAAAGTCCGACACCTAGTTTTCTACAGCCAGACTGTAGCAAGTTATTATACAGAGTGGCATCTTACAGTGCGAAGACCTCAACGCAGACGGTTCATAGTGACATGTATCGTACATGGACGAGTATTTTCCTTTTGAAAAAGTCACCACAATACTCTCACATGAGAGATAACACTTGAGGACGCAGGATGTCTGTCAGGAACCTTTGTGCCGCCAGAGTTCTCACAATCACTACCAGCTATGATGTGATGTCACACCAGATGGCTCCCCACACCATGATACCAGGAGTAAGACTGCTGAGCTTCTCCAAAACATTGGTGGAATGGAACTCTTCCCCAGGTCGCCACAATACTCATTGACGATGGGCACCCAGGGTAGTGCAGAACTCCGACTCACTGGCGAACACAATGCGGCGTCATTCAACAGCAGTCCATTCGTCTTGGTCATGGCACAACTCCAAACACAGCCAATTGTGTTGTGACATTAATGGCAGCCTACACTTGAGGCAGTGGTTCCCTAGACCGGCTGCTGCTAGTTTGCGGTGAATGGTGCAAGAAGACACTGAATGTTGCAGGGAGCCCATTACTTGTTGCGCAATACAGCGATCCTCCCTTGTGGTAATCAGACATGGTCAGGCGAAATCTTGACGATCAGACCGTCTGCCCTTGTGTTTCCATGCAGTTCACTATCAGTCCACTGTCACTTACAAATGCCCCACAAATCTGGATATTGCTTGACTTGACCAGCCAGCCAAATGGAGGCCTACAAAGATGCTGATAACACTGTCTCATACGAGTATGTGGCATCTCTGTGTCCTTCACAGTGATCACTCAACGATGGATGGTGTTAGTAGTGAGGCTATCTTGGAAAAGCACTTAACAGAACAATAGGTTAAGTACCTGTAACTCAAAAGGAAATGGGGGTGACATGGAAAAGCACTTACCAGAACAATAGATTAAGTACCTGTCAATCTAAAGGAAATAGGGGTGATATGGAAAAGATCTTAACAGAACAATAGGTTAAATACCTGTCAATAAAAGAAGAGCAATAGGTTTGCCCCTGAGTGCCTACCTGCCCCTGATGTAGGCAACCCACACTAAGAAAATGGATCAGCACACCCTTCCTGAGGGATATGGAAAACTTAAACAGAACAACAGGTTAAGGTCCTGTCAATCAAAGGAGAATAATAGGTTAAGCACCTATCAATCAAAAGGGAACAATAGGTTTGCCCCTGTGTGCATACCTGCCCCTGATGCCGGCAACCTGCACTAACAAAATGCACCAGAATGAAGGTTGCTCCACTACTGGTGTTCACGCCCTTTGTACTCTCTACAGGGCCTGATAAGAATACCCTGCCCTTTAAATTGATTTTCGGATTGTAAAGTCATTTTTTGGAGTGTTAATGTGGATTGTACAAAAGTCACAAAGGGATTTAGAATTGTAACTTTTTTATTGATAACATTCCACACATAAATATAAACAGTCTCCCATCCTTGGTCTTTAAGTATGTGAAACATCAATGGAAACTGACGACAAATAAAAATGTTATTCACAACTCTCACCCCTTGGTAACTTTTGAGCTACCCTGTAGCTGTTAATGCGGGATGCATTTCTTTTTTCATTTTAGTATCAAATGCCTCTTTCTTAGAATAGGTATCACATCTGAGGTGGCCCATTTGCTCAATTTTGTGGGATTATCACTCCCCTCATGTGGTTGTACCAACATTTTCAAAACCATTCACTTTGCAATCAGCGTGTCTATTCAATTAACAGGCTCCACACCATTCCCCCTACCACGTTCGTTAAATGACGTTTTGCCCCTCCTTGCTGCCTTCCTGTATTGGCTAAACTGCCACGTGCAGGATTCACATATTAGAAACAGATAAACGAAGCATGCTAAATTCTGTGGTGATTCCTAGTTGGATGGAATGACAAATAATCACCTAAAAATGTAAACCTATTTTCGCCATAAGCATAGGGAACTCTCAGTTTCCAAACAGAAAGGCAATAGCGTTGGAAAGCTGATGACAATCAAAAGCATTTCATAACACATCAAAAGCTGCACTTGCAGCACTCTTTGCATAACAGAAAGACAGTAAAAGAAGAGGAGGGTAATATCATGACTAGCATTCCCTCCTGCATAATACACAAACATCTTTCGTCACATTTGCGATCCCTTTTAAATTCTCTGAAATGTACAATAGAATTTTTTTACTTCATCATCTACAGCTACATATCTGTAAAATGCTGAGAACTCTGTGGAAGTAGGTACTTCTTCCTTTATGGTGTACTACCATCGTATCAATGGAGGAATCGTGGGTGGAAAGCAAATGCATTAGGATGTGACAGTCCAGTCATTCTGTTAAAATATTTTTCAGCCTGTGTATGCACTCCATATTAAACTAATAAACACACCGTATGAATATGAATTACCACCGTGAGTAACCATACTATTTTGATAATGGTATCAATCCGATAAAGAAGATGGTGCACAGGTTTTTCAGATATGTCATATGCAGATGAGCTCCTCATTGGTAATTAGATCCCATAATTAGGATAGCAGTGCGGGTTCTAGATTTAAAGGGAGAAATGTCTACAGATAATGGCATTTAAGGGATGCGATTTAAAGGCAGAATCTACCCACGAATCAGCTTTTTGCCTCGAGGTCAGTGACAAGTACTCCCAGTGCTAGGTTACACACTTTCTAATGTCTGTCCCATCCCCCCTGCCCCCCCCCCCTCCCCCTCTCCAAGGGAATCGATCAAGATCATCAAGTGGAACACCTGCCCCACCACACTGCTTAGGAAACTGTACGAGCTATGTTCAAGGTCACCTGCACTACTCACGCACTCTTAGGCAAGTAGACTTGGGCATGATGCAACACGATACTGGTCATGTTGTTTAAAATTGGTATGAAACCACTGGATCAATGGGAGCACATTAAAATGGAGGAAAACTCTCCCCTTCCCCCTCTGGACCAATGAGATCTGAATTGCCTCTCCTCTCACTTATTGTCCTTTGTAACTAGTTCAGTTGCTTAGGGATCTTCGTTAAGTCTGTGCATCATGAGGAGAGGTTCATTTTTGATGTAAACAAACCAACAATAAATCTATAGTGTCAGCATTTGGAGATAATAGCAGTGATACAACAAATTAACTAATGATTTATTATTGACAATTTTGATTTTTGCAATACAATTTGTACAGTAACTTTGGTTGTTTATTAACAATACATTATTTACAAAGCTATTTGTGGTTGTTTACATAAACATAGTACATTTTTAACAAAGTTCTTTCCTTGGATACAAAAATTTCGCAATTTTTAAAATTTCTTTGTTGGTGTATTATACGCCCATTTTTATTTGTGTATATACATTTACTTCATTTACAAAGCTATTATTTTTCTTTCTGAAGATATAAACATTACTAATACTATCAGGTGCACTAAAAACTTAAATACTATATTTCCTATTTTAATACCTTGTTTTTCATTCTGTATACAATATTTATATTTTAATAATAGATTTTTGATCATTTCTTTCTATTCACAACATATGGGAAACAATGACTAGCAGCATCAGGTGACAGTAAACCATACACCCATACACACACACACACACACACACACACACACACACACACACACACACACACACACACACATATATACATAGTGTCTTCTTTCATACATAGTACAACTCAATATATGTGTATGTATATATATATATATATATATATATATATATATATATATATATATATATATATATGTATAGTGCGGAGTCAGGAATGCATATTCATAAACCCAGACTATGATAAGCGCTTCATGCTGCACACACATCCACTATTTACAAATAAATTAACCACCATACGCTCAACCACTGAGTGAACAGTCTGGGTATGAGGGGATCCCAATCCTGTGCCACAGATGAACCATATGCCATCATGAGGTGAAAGCCGTACATTCATCTGCAGTGCAGTATGTATCTCGCGATCACTTGACAGGAAGACTACTTGGCATACCATATATGGAGTAGTGCCAATGCCCACGAGTGGACACCTCTTGTAATCGTCTATCAAGATAGCATTTGATACTGCACGATGCACACCCTTAGCCCATTTATGAGTGGCACTTGCATCTATGTGATATGTGTACGTTTTTGACCTGAACCCTACAAACTCTACTACGTGCAAACCATTTGCTGCATCTTTCATCAGGCTGATAAGCTCGTTATTTTGTGATATTATCCCAAAAGGATTATCGACCGCATAGCTAGACGAATGTGATTGTACTTAATTACATCATATGGATTGCAGCATTTCATCCAGTAGGTAAACTGTAAGTATTTATATACAGTAACTGGGGATTGGCAAAGTTTGCCTTCACAAACTGACAGTGGAATTGACACGCGTGGAGTTTGGAGAGGTGCAGAAATACATGTACCAATATAGACAGGCTCTATGAACTACACTTCACAGCAACTAGTCGTTCATTGAAGATGGTGACCTTCTTGAAAGTTCGTCTGGCAATGCAATGTCTTGCATCATTACGCCCTCCCCCCTCCCCCCCCCCCCCAAAAAAAAATCCTTGATTTTTTTCGAAAATTGAATTATTTATTAACTTCTAACAATATTTTTGAAAGTCACACGTTACGAGAAACTTATGTTCGGTGTTTACGTCAATGTGCCCCTTCAACCAGCAGCGTTGCTTGAAGGAAATGTAGCAGGTTATTCTAACATGGTCCATCCCCAACCTGAGACATTGGTAGAGATTTCTGTAGTGTAGATTATATAGCTGCTTCGTCCCCAAGTTGTCAACAGCTTTGGGACAGAAAAATTTCAAGGGACTAGGCGCTCTGGATAAGTGGGAAGTCACTGTGCATGTCATGCAGATGCGTGGGATGTGCCAGTTCTAGAAGCCACACAACCTCCTACAATGTGCGAACGTTCTGTGTCCAATCGATCACTAATATGACGACTGTGGCTTTTAAAAGTAAGCTGATGCTGCAGCCGGCCAAGGAGACGTCGTCGGTGCTCAACCCAGCAGTACCTTACAACGATTCTGATCGATACTCTTATGACGAACCTAAGCTATGACATTGGTACCGCACACTGCACGATATCCAATCACTAACGAACCTTACCTTAGCATGATCAGACAGCAAGAAAATCCGCTGCTGCTCTCACTGCCCGTCCAGACTGTGGCAGAGGTTTTTTTCCCTTGGCTCTTGTCTTGGCACTTTCTTCTCCTCTACCCTTAAACTCGCTTCTGTTCATCGCTTTTGGTCCAATTATATCATCTCAGTGGGTCCGTGTTAGTGGGTAATGCTACCAAGACACATGGAGAACATCACAGCCCCACATCCTGTGAACTCCTCGATTTGCAACTAATAATTCGGAGGTGACCGTAGATCTGTTTAGATGTTCACTACATCGGTATTGGTGTGGAGGGGCTCCATCCTTCAAGTCAGAAAGCCAGCTCTATCCCCAAACAAATCCCTCAGCAGCATCCGCAGCCACATCATGGACATTTTCCTTAGTGTGGCAATTTTGTGGCAATTTCTCATTTGGACATCCATTGAAACCCTCCAAACGGCAGACTTTGTTGCATGGCTTGTCCGTAGATATTGTTTACATCCAAGTAAACGAAGTAACTTAAATCGTTTGATGCTCCATTCATGTGATGGACCAGCGCACTCACCTGCACTGAAATATAATCCTATATTTAAGAAAACCGGCCCAAGCAGTATAAGATACAATGCCTATGCACAGCCATGAGCCGGTGCTATCCTGTCTAAAAGCATGTGACTGGAGCTAAGAATACTAGTTTCGTATTGAATGAAATAAACTAAGGAATGTGATTTTTGTCTGTAGATACAAGTCGTTTCGGTGCGAGAAGCCATTTTAATCTGGGACTTGCCAGCAGCAACTCCAACAGCGCGAATAGTATCAGCGGAGATGAAACGCTATAATGGAAATGATGGTTCCTCAGAGGCTAATAAGAGACCCCGATTTGACTCCAATGATCCCCAAGTTTGTATTTATGATTATTGCTTTCTTATGATTGTGTGTGCTCGTTTCCGATGACTAATTTCTTCTTTTTCTTCTTCTGTTGCGGATGTGATGGATGTGTGCAGACTCAGAGCTGCACCTGTAACAACTGCTCCACAACATGACAAGATGATAATGCATTCATCAGTGGAGCCCGGTTCATGGATGATGTATCTGCCCCACATGCAAACACCGCCACAACCTGGACCAACCCCTGGACCATCTTGCCATCACCTTGGAACTTCGTTTCTAGGAGCCCTCGATGATAATATTGCGATGGACTGTTAGGATGTCATATAACAAGACATCACTGCAAAAAATGGTATGAGTCTGGGCTGGTGGACTTATTTGGACCCTGCTAATTTAGAATATGAGTTAAAACTCTATAGATACATGCATATCTTTTTTTTTAACTACGCAAGATATCTATCAATTTTTTTTCCTTTTCGGACGAGATGAAGGCTGTGCACAGATGCAGGAATGCACTGCAACTGTTCCACCACCTGACTAGATGATGATCCACTAGTTGCTCCAGCCCGCTTCATTGATGATACATTCGCAGTTCCTACAAACACCATCGCAGCTGGGTCCGTCATCATCAGCGTGGTATGGTAGATGACACTAGCTCATCTGCCAATACGGCAACACCCTGGGCCCTTTCACAGCCGTCATGGGCCCTCATGGCATCAGACATCACTCTGGGTCTAGCAGTACCAGTATCCTTGCCCACTTTGTTACAGATCATCAGGTAAGTCCTGCAGTCGCGTTTATCTACTCTGTGGTTGCGGACACTTTTGCGGAAAGGCTCTCACAAGCCCTTATTGACAATCTGAATGCGACCTACTGAGATCTTGCCACTTTTCTCAATGCCTACCAACGAGTTTTGGAAAGGAAATCGTCAACGATTCACACTATCCTACTATTAAGTGTAGCATAGCTCTATACTATGAGCTCTCGCAAGCCCTGAAAGTGGGCTGTGATGCTGGTGAGGAAAACAGCATCAAAATCTGTGGGAGAACTGACGAGAAACCGTGGGTCGATTCAATCACAGAGTGCTTTGTAAACTTGTCAAGAGCGTCTTACACGGTCATTTTTCCCAAATTCAGGAAAGAGGGTCAGGTAAGGCACTTAGTCATGTACTGCATCTTGATGTATACTGCCATGTCTATAATCCACTTAATGGAGGGTCAAGTTTCACCCCTTTTCTGAAAGTTATTACTGCTAATAACATATGCATTAATGTCCGGAATCTGCATGAGAGCAATGAATATTGGTCACTTCTGGCTAGCGATGGAAATTACCCTACGAATACAGCTCTGCCATGTACTTTCATTACGTGTAATATCCATGGGCATTACAGTTTCCAAACGATCACGTTCCCAGTAAACCTTCACAATCTATCGAAACTCGAGGGTCATAACTCTGATTAATCTAGTTAGCTACACACCCTGGACGACGAGGTCAGCGAGTCAGAAGAAGAAGGACAATAACAAGAAGATGACCATGAGCACACTGTACGGAAGAAAGAAGCTAAGCAAAAATTAATTGGATCCCTCTACTTTTCAAAATTACACTGAAGTGCCATAGAATATGCTGTAGGCATGCGAATTCAAATACAGAGATGTGTAAACTGGCAGAATATGGCTCTGCGATCGGCAACGCCTATATAAGGCAAGTGTTTGGCGCAGTTGTTAGATAGGCTACTTCTGCTACAATGGCAGGCTATCAAGATTTAAGTCAGTTTGAACGTGGAGTTACAGTCGGCGCTTGAGCGATGGGACACAGCATCTCTGAGGTAGGGATGAAGTGGGGTTTCTTCCATACGACTATTTCGAGTGTACAGTGAATATCAGGAATCCGGAAAAACAGCAAATCTCCGACATCGCTGCGGCCGGAAAAAGATCCTGCAAGAACGGAACCAACGACGACTGAAGAGGATCGTTCAATGCGACAGAAGTGCAACCTATCCGCAAACTGCTGCAGATTTCAATGCTAGTATAAAGTACCAGAAATTAGTTATATGTGGTGACTTCAATATAAATTTTGTGTATGATGGTGTAAGGAAAAGGATGTTGGTAGATTCTTAAATTCATATGATCTGATGCAGACGGTGTTTTTTCTAACAAGGGTGCAGGGGAACAGTTGTAAGTAGGCTGTTTATGTTTTCTCTATGTAAGTAGGCTGTTTAGGTTTTTTATTGGTAACGCCACCTCTGTATGACAATCACTGGCTGTGCTGTGGGCAGTCTGTGTCTGCTTTGCATTGTTGTAATACTCGCCATTGTAGTGTTAGGCAGCTGGCTGTGAACAGCGCGTAGCGTTGCGCAGTTGGAGGTGAGCCGCCAGCAGTGGTGGATGTGGGGAGAGAGATGGCGGAGTTTTGAAATTTGGCATGAACTGATATATATATTATGACTTGTGATGATATTAAGGTAAATACATTGTTTGTTCTCTATTAATATCTTTCATTTGCTAACTATCCCTATCAGTAGTTAGTGCCTTCAGTAGTTTGAATCTTTTATTTAGCTGGCAGTAGTGGCGCTCGCTGTATTGCAGTAGCTTGAGCAGCGAAGATTTTTGTGAGGTAAGTGATTTGTGAAAGGTATAGTTTAATGTTTGTCAGGGCCATTCTTTAGTAGGAAATTTTGAAAGTCAGATTGCGTTGCGCTAAAAATATTGTGTGTCAGGTTAAGGACAGTCGTGTATAATTGTTCAAAGGGGAAGTTTCATATGGCGACCCTGCCAGGATACCTCACTGGAATCTTCTGATTTTTTCTTGTAGTTTGTGTATTTAGTGTAGCTTTTGTTTATTGCTAGCGCGTAATTGTAGAGAGAATCTCCTTTGTAGTTGTAGTTTTCATTGTTGTATAGTAAAACAGTTGTGGCATGCATGTAGATTTGCACCAAGTATTTCGCAGCTGCAATTAACTAGACATTATTTCCATTGCTACGTTATTTTATTTTGCTCTTCAAATTGTGTTTTTCTGTGTTGTCATGTGAAATACTGTGACAATAATGGCGTGTGAAAAACGTAATACTAGGCTCCAAAGTAAACTGAGAAATGACAGTGAAGACGAAGGCAGTGTGTTAGCGCCGCAGAGTAATGAATTAACTGATGTTCAAAGTAGTAATTTGGTAATTGTGAATAGGGAAATGGAGCGGGCTGCAAACAATGGTGTAGACAGTGAAACAGGTAGTGAACAGGGAAGCATTATCGATCGATCGGTCGGCAACAGCTCGCCTCAGGAATCCGAAATGACAGGACACAATTTCGCAAATACTGTAGATTCAGGTTTTGGGTCATCACCGTTTTCTCAAATAAGTCAAGACACATTTTCTGCTTGTCAAAATGTGAATGTTTCCGGTGCAAATGCACTGCCGAAAAGCGTAGAGAAACAGATTCCAGACACTAATACATTATTATTGCAATTAATGCAACAAATGGAACAAAATCAGAGACAAACACAGCAAAAGCTTAAAAAGTTAGACACAGTGGAACAAAATCTTAAAAAGTTAGACACAATGGAACAAAATCTTCAAAAGTTAGACACCACACTTGAACAAACACGTGAAGATTTAACTACTGAGTTACATAAAATCGAATCGAAATGTCAAAAAGTCTGTAACGACGTAAAAACACAAATTTGTGAGCATTTTCAACCTATTTTTTCGCGGCATGAAAATGCATTACAGAATCACGAAGCAGCCATAAAAGAACTGCAAATTATTGTTCATGCAAATCATGAGACCTTGCAAGCTAAAATTGACTCAGTTGCATCTACCGATTCGGTTACGCAACTTGCAAAAACTCAGGAAAACTTAAAGGACACAGTAGAAAGACACATGGAGGAAATTAGTTCATTGTCAGAGAAAGTAGTTGAACTTTCGGATCAGCTAAATAACTTATCTACAAAGGTAGATGATGATCTGAATGACACAACACCTGTAGCCTTCACTGACACAGAAGAGTATGAACAAATTAGGAAATTCAAACAAAATCAGAATCAAATCAATACACAGTACAAAAGAGAAATCCGGGAAGTACAAGATCAGCTGACACAGGTAATACAAGAATTACGTATTTCAGAGGACACTCGCGCCCCAATAAGGGAAGAGGGACATAGAAATACGGAACAGCCGCAAAATAATAACACAGGGCATTTCGGTAATTATGAAAGAAATTGGCAAGGTACACCGAATTTTGAGATGGAACCGCCGACACGACGTAACAATGACCGATATGCTACTCGCCGACATGATGATTTTGACTATAAGCTGTTCATTACTACACGTAAATTCAAAACATTTAAGAATTCTGGCAACGACATTCATCCACAAGCATGGCTCCATCAATTCTCTCATTGTTTTCCTCCCAACTGGTCGTTGGAACACAGATTAGAATTTATGTGTGGCTACTTGGAGAATGAACCAGCTGTAAGAATGCGATCGGTAATTCACGATTGCCACAGTGAAGGAGAGTTTTACCATGCCTTCCTCTCAGCATATTGGTCTCAAGCCACACAAGACCGTGTAAAACATAGCATCATAATGATGAAACGTTTCGAACAATCTGAATTTTCCAGTCTTATGAAATATTTTGAAGACATGTTGCATAAGAATCAGTATCTTTCAAACCCATACAGCCCCTCAGAACTCATCCGCATTTGCTTAATCAAACTGCCTGAACATTTACGACATATTATTTTGGCAGGACGTTGCAAAGACGACATTGAAGCATTTCAGGGACTGTTACAAGAATTAGAAATTGACACTGACAATCGCGGAACGCGAAACCAGGAACACAACAATTACAGGTCACATCCGTCGCAATTCCGCGATGAAAGAAGTAATAACTTGACACGACAAGGCTATTCTCACAACACAAATCGTGACCAAAACAGACACCACCCGTATGACAACCGTTGGCAGAGTAGTAATAACTACAGGGAAAGATCACCTCTCCGTGGTAATGACTATCACAGAGACAATAAGAGAAACAGACAATATGGGAACCAAAATAAATACTATCAAGGGAGACAGAATAACTTTAGACGCAACGGACCAGCGCGCAGTTACGATTCAGGGAGAAATTCTCCACCATGTGACCGACAAGAAAGAAACTATGGAATCTACCGACATGACGACAGACGATATGATCGTAATGACAGACCTGAATTGCATCAGAACTGGCGGGATTCAAACAGAGCAGGGCCCTCTCGTCACGGTGAATTTGTAGAAGTTAGGTCTCCAAACCCCAATAACGACGCGCGCCAACAAAGAGACAATAGGCAATGACTCACACCGCTGGCAGCCACAAAACGTTCTTATGACACTAACGACGCAGCTGCCGTAGCTAGTAATTACGTAAAAATGGAAGATATTAGGGACATCTTACTCCAAGAACACAACGTAAAACATAACAACGTTGCATATCCTGTGATTTGCATTACAGTAAATGACGTAAAATTTACGGCAGTACTTGACTCTGGCAGTCCCATTTCAGTAATCAGTGAAACAGCCTTTAGCAAATGCAACAAATCGAACGATTGCCCCACACTTCCGTTACGTAAGATTAAATTACAAGGTGCAATCTTTGGAAAAGTGTAGATGTACGCCAGCAAACCAATTTAGAATTCTTTTGTCAAAGCCACAGCTTCTCTATAAACTTTCTTATTGTTCCATTATTGTCGACGGAAATTATATTGGGAGTAGACTTTTTGAATGAATACAAAGCAATCTTAAGCTTTCACGATGCTGAAATATGTTTAGAGAAAGAAGGTAAGTCAATAGCTTTGAAATTTGAAGACTGGCTCTCAAACCATGACAAGGAAATTAATCGGCTTTACCTTCTGTTAGACAACAGTTCGGACTTTTCTACGGAACTAGACACTAACAATCACTCTGCAAGTACTGACAGGGATGATATCGACGGCGCATTTGACATTAATAAGTTAATTCAGAATAAAATTCAAACAATTGAGAATTGTAATGACACTGATAGGCAGGACCTTTTTGAGATTTTACAAGAACATTCCACAGTTTTTACTCATAAAACAGGAACAACCAAGGGATTTCAATACCAATTTCGTGTTCGTGAGCATACTAAATTTTGTGTTAGACCATATGTAATTCCAGCACATTATAGGGACCGTGTTAGAACAGAAATACAATCTATGCTTGACGAGGGCATTATTGAGCCTGCAGTAAGCTCATACAACAATCCATTACATGTTGTTGAAAAGAAAAATGGATCGATCAGACTTGTCTTAGATTCGAGACAAATCAATACTATCATTATTCCTGAAACAGACAGGCCGCAGACGATGGAAGAACTTCTTCAAAATTTTAATGGTGTAAAAGTGTTGTCTTCCATTGATCTCAGATCCAGCTTTTAT
Organism: Schistocerca americana; assembly: GCF_021461395.2. Lineage (NCBI taxonomy): Eukaryota > Metazoa > Arthropoda > Insecta > Orthoptera > Acrididae > Schistocerca > Schistocerca americana. The sequence goes on along the minus strand of NC_060126.1, from coordinate 403,935,247 downwards.
CAGATCGAACTTCATCCAGAATGCAGAAAATACACAGCTTTCCTTTGTTTCGGCGTTTGTTATCAGTTTCGGAAACTTCCCTTTGGTTTGAACATTTCTTCAGCAGCATTTATTCGCGGGCTAAATTCCATATTACCTGAGTTCTTAAAACGTCACATCACCTTATATGTGGACGATATTCTAATAGCGGAAGCTTCATGGGAACAACATAATCGCATCCTCAACAGTCTGTTACGTATTTTTGCAGAATCTGGAATTACAGTTAACTTGGAAAAGTCTGAATTCGGTAGGTCAAAGGTGAGGTTTTTGGGACATATTATTTCTTCTGAAGGCATTCAGCCGGATCCTGAAAAGTTAGAAGCAATCAGAGCCATTCCAGTTCCATCCACAAAAAGACAAGTCCGCAGTTTTCTAGGTCTCGTAAATTTTTACCGTCGTTTTCTGAATATGCAAATTCTAGTTACACCAAAACTTTGTTCTCTCACTGGAAAAAATACTATTTGGAACTGGGACGAACAAGCACAGTTGGAATTCAATTCTTTGAAAGAAGCGTTACTTCACGCGCCAATACTAGCTCATCCTGATCTGTCACAAGATTTCTGCCTTAGTACGGATTCTTCTAAAGTCGGTCTTGGTGCCCATTTATTTCAAGAAGCCATAGAAAATGACACTACCGTTCAGAAAACCATTGCTTTTGCTAGCCGAGTGCTAACAAAATCTGAAAAAAATTATTCCGTTACTGAATTAGAAGCTTTAGCTATCGTTTGGGCATTTAGCAAATTCCGTTTCTTTCTTTCTGGTAAGCACGTAAAAGTATACAGTGATCATCGTGCATTACAATTTCTTATGTCTTCAAAATTAAATCATGACAGGTTAAAACGTTGGGCATTGTTTCTGCAAGAATTCCGCTTCACAATAGTCTACATTCCCGGCAAGGAGAACATTGTTGCGGACGCACTGTCACGCGCACCGGCTGGGCTTGAGAAAAGTACCACAGAAGGCAACCTCGAGAAAAATTTCAGTATTCTTTACATTCAGAAAGTCGCCTTTGAAAACTTCATCACCACATCTTTAAAGGACATTGCTCATGAACAAGATAAAGATCCGATTTGGAAAGACATCAAGAGCAAATGGCATGAAAAGACACACACACAGATTCGGCATTATTACCTGGTTAGAAACAACATACTCTTCAAACGCTGCACTGTTGATGACAAGCTATGGGTACTTTGCATTCCTGACGAATTTGTTAATAAGCTCATTTGGTACATTCATTTCAGCTACGCACATTTTGGTCCACGAAAATGTTATCATATTCTTCGAACGACTTGTTATTTTAACAATATGGAAAAGCGAATTCGAAGAGTCTTGTCTATTTGTAAACTTTGTCAAAAGGCGAAACCATCTACTGTCTCACATCGTGCTCCGTTGTTTCCTATCATTCCTTCTAAATTAAAAGAATTTGCTGCTGTTGATCTCTTGGGACCGCTTGTCAGAACATCTAATGGATTTTCGTACGTTCTAGTCGCTGTTGAACTTACTTCAAAATTTGTTTCTTTCACACCGTTACGTAAAGCCACTGGACGGTCTGTATCCAACGCCTTTGTTAAAAATTTCTTACGTGAAGTTGGACACGTTAGTAAAGTCATTTCAGATAACGGACCGCAATTCAGATCTGCTGTTTGGTCACGCATGCTTCGCAACCATAAAATCAAACCTGTTTTTATTTCATTGTACTCACCACATTGTAACCCGTCTGAACGGATTATGAAAGAAATCAATAAGCTTTGCAGACTTTATTGTCACAGAAAGCATCAGCATTGGGACAGATATTTACACTTATTTCAAAATGTGCTGAATGAAATGCCTCATGATTCCACTGCTTTACCACCTACTCTTGTACTAAAGAATGAAGAACCACCGAACAGAATCAGAGAGCTTGTACCTTTCCCAAATACACGTAAACTTCGACACAAAGACATAATTGATTTGGCTCTTAAAAATATAAAATCTGCAGCAGACAAAAGGAGAAAACTACACGGTAAAGCAAATACAAAGAAATTGTACATTGGTCAGAAAGTTCTCATTAAAGCTCATTCATTGTCACATAAGAAGAAACACTTGAGTCACAAATTCTTTCTAGTTTACAATGGACCTTACAGAATCCGACGTATACCACATGATAATTGCGTTGAAGTTGAAACTCTGCGTACTAGGAAGAGTAAAGGTTTACACCACATTTCACATGTAAAACCGTTTATTGAAAGATAATCTGCTTTTTAACTTTGTTTTTGCCATAAAACTTTTCACTTCACATTACTAGTATGCTTTGTCAGACTTAAGAAACTGTTAACATGCAACAATGTTTGAAGTTAAATATCCAGTCTAGAACCTAGGGAACATTTTTAAACAGGAATTACGATTGCATTGTTATAGTGAACAGACGTCACAGTGTTATTGTATTTGTACATTCTTGCTTGTTAGTTGCACGATTACGTAACGACTATCAGGCTTACATACTAAGAACCTATACCAGTACTGCTAATGAGATTTTAATGCAACATTTTGGTTTACTTGAAAATACATTCTGGGTTTAATGTACTTTCTGTGAGATACCAGACGGCACAGTGGTTAGTTTAAGTGACAACTACACATTTTTATCACGACGCTACTAATGAGTGACAATTTACAATGTTGCTTTTGCGGTGTATCTGTTTTATATCTGCACAGTTTTTCTGAATTCTTCTGGAAAGTAAAACAGGTTTTAGTAGTAACTTTTGTGGTATAGCAACAATGAGACAGCCTTTTTTGTGGCACAACAATACGTTACTGTACAGTACTTTCTTCATCACGCCAATAACCATAATAACTATGATATCTATACGCAAAGCATTTCACTTTTGTTTATCATGAGGTAAGTACATTGACTTCTGCAGAACTTAGCTTTCGGAGGACGATAACTACGACACTTCCACAGAGATTATGTTACAAGACGCACAGTTTCGCGCTACAGTACACGCATTTGAGTGATTAATCTTATACTTAAAACACTTATTTTTAAATATTTCTTGAATTACAAAGAAAGTTTTGCGTGATACATTTCATTCCATTGCTGTAATCTGTAACACCTGAGGGTATAATTACATTAATCCTCAGGGGGGTACACGCTTACTTTGTGTACCATGTGTGTGGCAACCACAAGGAACCCTAGCTAATATGGTATTTGCTTATACAACTTTACACATCGGTACCATATTTCTCTAACACAGAATTACACAGCTATCTGATTATTTGACAGAGAAACAAACATTCTTTTTACTACATCAGTGACACATGTTTACGCAATACACAGTTGGGTAACTTCACACTTATGAAACTGTATTTTGTCTGTACTTTGAGAAACGCTCATATTTTTCGGAATCATTGTGATACTATGAGAGCTTTGAATGACGTATTTCGTAAGGGAGCATGATTTTAAAGTACGTTTGAGGTAGATGACACTATTGAAATGAGCAGAGAATTTTTTTAGGCTCAGAAATTATTGGAGGAAGTTACGACGATTTTGAGATTTGACTGAGGTGTTATGATGTTATTATTACGACGACGATGTGTATTATGTTGTTGAGGAATGTTTATTATGCTACGTATTTCTCACGATGGAATATTGAAGAAGTGTCGACGAATATGTATATGTATAATGAGGTAAGGAATAATGAGTAGTGTTTAGGGACTCTGATTTATGAAAAGGATGTTGGAAACCAAGAAACGTACTTTAAGAGTTATGAAATGTGTGACTGTATCACAATGCTGACGAATATTTTTTTTGGACACTTATATTTATAGGATTTTGTTTCTACAGATTTGCAACGCTAATTCTTGACCTGTGAATTATGTGAGACTGTTACCGTAGCGGAAGCTGGTGTCGTAAATATTTCCGTAAGAAAGTTAAGTGACCACCTGCACATAATGCGTCGCGGGCACCCACCTGGGCGACAGCCGCCCGAAAAAAAAAAAAGCCATTAGCCTTTCCGGAAGCACAGGTAGAAAAAAAAAAGGGGAAGGCCATTATCCTCGGTATTGACATTTCCTTGTTGAAAGTATAATGTGGAGCTCGTAATTTATGATATTTACTGAAATGCCTAATGAAATGACGAGAAATATTCGTACATCTGCACACCTGATTACGACAAGCGTCTTTCTACGAGAGTTGAGAGAATTTCTACTAACTTATGAAATGTCACATGACTATTGAATGATATTTTTATGCTTTGGTTTGTGTAATTGCTTATTTCATTTGATACCTGTTTTTCAGCTGTGTTACAGCATTGCTTTTATAAAATAAAATGCATTTGCTAATGTGAACACTTTCTGTCAACAGATCTATTAAATAATTATTTTATGATCCACATTCGTTAAAAAAGGAGCACTTGGAAAGGAAAGAACAATAAGAAGGAACTAGTAACTGCATTCATAATTTTCTTTTCAAGTAATTGGTAACTTTTTGGTAGAATAACTTCTTGTGGTGCACCACTTTAATTACATAGACATTAAGATGATACATTTCCCTTATCTGCATTGTTGTTTAGTGTAATATTTTTTCTGCTTGCGCTATGTCATGTTTAGGTATAAGTTGCTGCTGTTTGCCAGGCATAGTGTTATTGAATTTGACTTTTGCTCATTTATGCTGCTAGCTTTGCCAATTTGCATTTTTTTGCATTGCTGTTTGTGTTGATTTGTTATGTGATGCTGCATTGCCTCGTCCCTTAGTTTAGCATCTGAGCTCAGTAGATTTAAGTTAGCTTAAGAGGGGGTAGCCTCTAAGAGAATGAGTTGCGATGAATTGGAAGAAATGCATTGAGAAAACAGGTTTAGGTAGGATTTTCTTGGAAATAAATGTTGAGGTAAGAAATGTGTGAACATATAAATACAGAAAGCATGCTTAGATAGAATTTTTTTTGGTGGAAACAGAGGATGAAATAAGAGGAAAGATATATGAAGTTTTGGGTTGGACTGCAGTACCAAATGTTACACTGAAAACGAACCCTGTCCTTTCCTATTGGTGTTATCCCACTATGTGTTTGTGTACCCTTGAGTATTTGTTTTCTTCCTGTCTCTGTGTACTGTTTCATAGAATTTTTTTTCTCTTCTAATACTAAGCTATATTCACTATGAGGAGGAATACTGTTATCCTCAAATATAAGTTGCATTAATAATATGTTATTTTCTTTGTAAAGTTGTTTACAATTCTGTTCTGTTTCAATGTTCATGTGTGAGATTAATGTTTCGAAAACTATTCTCATTATTTTATGTATGTACTTATGTCACTATTTTTGTAACACTGACGTATATGTCTATTTCTATTCTTTTGTAAAGCCTGTGTTACTGCAATTGTTATCTATATTGCTATGTTTTTAATGATGTATTTTGTACCTTTGTTATTGTATTCTTCTGTTATAAAATTGTAATTGTCACCAATTCATGATATTATTAACTTGTAAGTTCCATTTCACTGCACACGTTTCTGTTGGTCATAGTATATGGACAATATGTGAGAAGTTGGGACTGTTAGTGTTTGCACGTGTGTTACTAATTCAGCAAGGGACTGGATAACAGCATTGCTTGTTCTAAGGACAATTCCAAAAACTTTGTGAGTGCACAAGTGGTGGTTTATGGACTTGCTATATTCTCCGCAAGACTCTTCAATGGTGAATGTGCACCTGCACAATCGCAACAGATGGCTGCTGGTCATCTCTACAAGGACTACAGTGGGTCTACATCTTTGATGATCCATCAATACCATTATTTCTACAGGGACTGCAGTGGGTCTGCACCTCTGGTGGCCCACCAATACCGTAATCTCTACCAGGACTACAGTGGGTCTGCTCTGTGATGACCTACCAATGTTCTTCAAAACGTCGAATGACTCTGCTGTGGGTTTGCTATGTTGTGGCCCATTATCTGTCAGCATATCAAGAGTCAGCACTGTCTTTCCATTGGAAGGACAACACTACTTCTTCAAGACTGCATGGAAATCCACTACTTCTATGTGCATTTTCTTTTACTGCTTGGACTTTGAGAAAAACTCTGCATTTTTACTGTGATGAACAATGTGGACTGTCTTTATGGACTGTGAGAAATTTTGATCTTTTGACCAACATAATATTAATAAGTGTGTGCATTTTATATCTTTGTTACTGTAATTGTGAAAAATTTTTGTCAAATCTGTATTGGCCAGTGCCCAACACCATTTGTAAAAATTTTTGTGGGGAGCATGGGGGCTATGTAAGTAGGCTGTTTATGTTTTCTCTATGTAAGTAGGCTGTTTAGGTTTTTTATTGGTAACGCCACCTCTGTATGACAATCACTGGCTGTGCTGTGGGCAGTCTGTGTCTGCTTTGCATTGTTGTAATACTCGCCATTGTAGTGTTAGGCAGCTGGCTGTGAACAGCGCGTAGCGTTGCGCAGTTGGAGGTGAGCCGCCAGCAGTGGTGGATGTGGGGAGAGAGATGGCGGAGTTTTGAAATTTGGCATGAACTGATATATATATTATGACTTGTGATGATATTAAGGTAAATACATTGTTTGTTCTCTATTAATATCTTTCATTTGCTAACTATCCCTATCAGTAGTTAGTGCCTTCAGTAGTTTGAATCTTTTATTTAGCTGGCAGTAGTGGCGCTCGCTGTATTGCAGTAGCTTGAGCAGCGAAGATTTTTGTGAGGTAAGTGATTTGTGAAAGGTATAGTTTAATGTTTGTCAGGGCCATTCTTTAGTAGGAAATTTTGAAAGTCAGATTGCGTTGCGCTAAAAATATTGTGTGTCAGGTTAAGGACAGTCGTGTATAATTGTTCAAAGGGGAAGTTTCACAGTAGCACAGTCATAGACAATATTTTTATCATTCTTCATTACTAGATGGGCATTCTGTTAGCAAAAGGGTGAATGGCCTTTCAGACCATGATGCACAAAATTTTAACACTAAAACGCTTATGTACTCAAACGAATGTCACATATAATTACAAACTATGTAGGAAAGTTAATCCAACAGCGATAGAGAGTTTTTTAAAACTTGTCAAGGAACAAGAGTGGCAGAATGTTTATAGTGTCAATAACATAGATGACAAATATAATGCTTTCCTTAACACCTTTCTCATGCTCTTTGAGAGTTGCTTCCCATTAGAACGTTCTAAACGGGGTACCAGCCGTAATAGACAGTCCGGGTGGCTGACTAGTGTGATAAGGATATCATGTACAACGAAGCTGGAATTATATCAAAATGTTACAAGCAGTCACAATCAAGCTACAGTACCCCATTACAAGCAGTGTTCTAAGGCGCTTAAAAATATTATTAGGAAGGTAAAGAATATGTGGTATGCAAATAGAATAGCTAATTCACAGGATAAAATTAAAACCATAAGGTCAGTTGTGAAGGAAGTGTCTGGTCAGCAACACAAGGTCGACGACATAAAGTCAGTTCATAGTAAAAATATTTCTGTTACTGATAAATCAGATATATGTACAGTATTTAACACTTATTTTCTGAGCATTCCTGGTGAATTAAATAAAACTTTAGTTTCTACAGGGAATCATATAACTTCCTTGGCAAATGCGTTTCCGAGATTGATATCTGAAATACTCCTCTGTGATGCAGACAAGGGGGAGATTGAGTCAATAATTACATCACTGAAGACTGAGGACTCTCATGGATATGATGGAGTGCCTAGCAGAATATTGGAGTATGGTGCTGCACATGTTAGCTCTGTATTTAGCCATATTTGTAATTTTCATTTAGGAATGGTCAGTTTCGTGAACGTTTAAAGTGATCAGTAGTAAAGCCGCTTTATAAAAGGTGAGAAAGGGATAATGTAGACAATTTTAGATCTATTTCCATGCCATCACTGTTTGCTAAAATTATTGAAAAGGCTGTTTATATAAGGATAATTGATCATTTTATATCACACGATTTGACATCAAATGTACAGTTCGGCTTTAGAAGTCGTTTAACAACTGAAAATGCTATATTCTTTTTTTCTGTGAGGTACTGGATGGGTTAAACAAAAGGTTTCGAACACTAGGCATATTTTTTGATTTAGCTAAGGTGTTGATCACAAAATATTGCTCTAGAAGTTGGACCATTACGGAATAAATGGACTAGCTCACAATTGGTGCAGCTCTTACTTTATCAACAGACAGAAAAGGTTATTATTCACAACGTTGTGAGTGGCTCTGAACACTATGGGACTTAACTTCTGAGGTCATCAGTCCCCACAATGCTGAGAATGGCTGTGATGTGTGGTCTGAGTAGGGTACATTCAAGTAGGGGGTGCTCCAGGTATCAGTATTGGGGCCACCCCTGTTCCTTATTTATATAAATGATATGCCCTCTAGTGTTATGGGTAACTCTAAAATATTTCTGTTTGCTGATGAGACTAGCTTGGTAGCAAAGGATGTTGTGTGCAACGTTGGCTTGGTTTCAAATGGTGTAGTTCATGACTTAATTTCATGGCTTGTAGAAAATAAACTAACGCTAAATCACAGTAAGACTCAGTTTTTAGAGTTTGTAAAACATAATTCAACAAAACCTGATGTTTTAATTTCACAGAATGGGCATATGATTAGTGAAACTGAACAGTTCAAATTTCTAGGTATTCAGATAGATAGTAAACTGTCATGGAAAGCCCACATTCAGGATCTTGTTCAAAGACATGATGCTGCCATTTTTACTATTTGAAAGGTATCTGAAGTGAGTGATCCTTCGACACGAAAACTAGTCTACTTTGCTTATTTTCATTCACTTATGTCTTATGGTATTGTATTTTGGGGTAACTCTGCCCATTCTAAAAGGATATTTTTGGCTCAGAAATGGGGGCGGTTCGGGCAATAAGTGGTGTAAGTTCAGTAACCTCTTGTAGATACCTGTTCACGAGTCTAGGGATTTTGACATTGGCCTCTCAGTGTATATATTCCTTACTCTCATTTCTTGTTAACAATATTAGCTTATTCACAAGAATAAGCAACTTTCACTCAGTTAATACTGCATTACTAAACATGCATTTGGATCGGAGTTCCTAAACTCTTGTGCAGAATAGTGTGCAGTATACTGCTGCATCCATTTTCAATAAGCTACCATTCCAATTCGAATATCTTAGACGTAATCCACGCGCTTTCAAATCGAAACTGAAGAGTTTCCTCCTGGGTCACTCCTTCTATTCTGTCGAGGAGTTCCTTGAAAAATTAAGCTGATTCTTGTTGTATTGTTGATTGCGATTACTTAGACTTACGAACTGAGTTTTTTCGGGTTCATAAACATTATAATTTTATCTGTTATTATTTTTATGTTGTATTTTCATGTACTGACTCGTTCCATGACCGTGGAGACTTGCTCCTCAATTTGGTCCTAAGGAACTTGACGTGTAAATAAAATAAATAACAAGTGTCAGCGTGCGAACCATTTAACGAAACATCATCGATATGGGCTTTTGGAGCCGAAGGCCCACATTCAGGATCTTGTTCAAAGACTCTCGTGCACCCCTCATGACTGCATGACGCAAAGCTTCACGCCTCGCTTGGGGCTGTCAACACCGACATTGAACTGTTGAAGGCTGGAAACATGGTGCCTGGTCGGACGAATCTAGTTTCAAATTGTACGGAGTGGATGGAGAAAACTTCATGAATCCATGGACCCTGCATGTCAGCAGTGGACTGTTCAAGCTGGTGGCGACTCTGTAATGGTGTGTGTGGTGTCACCGCCAGACACCACACTTGCTAGGTGGTAGCCTTTAAATCGGCCGCGGTCCGTTAGTATACGTCGGACCCGCGTGTCGCCACTATCAGTGATTGCAGACCGAGCGCCGCCACACGGCAGGTCTAGAGAGACTTACTAGCACTCGTCCCAGTTGCACAGCCGACTTTGCTAGGAAAGGTTCACTGAGAATTACGCTCTCAATTGCCGAGACGATAGTTAGCATAGCCTTCAGCTAAGTCAATTGCTACGACCTAGCAAGGCGCCGTATTCATTTGATATTTATATTAATGCCTGTACAGTCAAGAGTGATGTTCTACAATTGTGGATTAAAGTTAAGTATTCCAGAAGCTACGTACTTTTCTTTATAGCATTCATTACGTATCCTGTTTCAGACCTCACGCCATCCTGCGTGAGCTTATAGCGTGCATTTCAGCTTCCTCAAACAACACGGTGTTGGCATTTCTGCCGACACTTCAGTGTGGGGCGTGTGCAGCTAGAGTGATATGGGACCCCTGATACGTCTAGCTACAACTGACATGTGACATGTGCGCAAGCATCCTGTCTGATCACCGGCATGCACTCATGTTCATTATGCATTCCGAAGGACTTGGACAATTCCAGCAGAACAATGCAACACCCCACATGTTCAGAATTGCTACAGAGTGGCTCCTGGAACACTCTTCCGAGTTTAAACCCTTCCGCTGGCTACCGAACTCTCAGACATGAACATTATTGAGCATATCTGGGATGCGTTGTAGCGTCTTGTTCAGAAGAGATCTCCACCCCCTCGTAATCTTATGGATTTATGGACAATCCTGCAGGAATTATGGTGTCAGTTTTCTCAGCAATTCTTCAGACATTAGTCGAGTCCATGCCATATCGTGTTGCGGCGATTCTCCGTTCTCGGGGGAGGTGGGGGGCGGGGGCGTACTCGATATTAGGCATGTGTACCAGTTTCTTTGGCTCTTCAGTATAGTCAGTCAAACTTGTAGATTTGTTGCTATTCTCCGAGGGTGAGACACAAAGCCTTGTGTGAATCAAAAGCATGTCCTACCTACTTTCTTCTCAACTGCCAAAAAATAGAAGTGCAAGGTATTATTCCCATTGGTGCCTCAACTTTTTCATCAAGAATGCCTTGACTGCTCTAGTCAGGAACCGGTACACGTGGAAATGCCTACTCAAGATAAAAAGCTCTTTAAGGACAATCACCAACAGGAGCGATGTCACTTCATCGTGAACACCAAATTCGAGTGCCTCCTAGCTTCCGTGACGCATTGTGAAGGTGATCCCGCAGCCCCCCTTACCACATTCGCAGAATGGCATGTACTTTATGTGGCAGCATATCAACTTGTATGCTCGTATGACTCTAGTCACAATAAAATCTAATCATACATAGGGGATAATCGTGTGAGATGGCTGCTCGCTGAGCTCGAAAAACTTGAATGGGAGCTTGATGGGATTATCACAATAATGTTCGACGACCGACTCGTAGGAGAGTGATGCCATCATGTGTGCAGGCAGCTGACTGTTGTCATATTTATGGGCTGTGATTGGATAGGGTAGCACAAATTCCATGTAGAGACGATTTTCATCTATAGTTCTGTGGTGCAGCTCACAATGCGTGCAACTTAAATAAAACATTTGTCACAATCTGGCCAGTATGATGCCCACTTAGTCGTTCAGCATTTGGGTGATTTCAGCTTGAAAGATGATAAGGTCTATGTCATTCCTGATACTGTTGAAAAGTATATTTCTTTTTCAAAGAGGATCATGTCAACAATATTACTCCGTTTCATGGATTCGCTTCACTGCTTCTCTGCATCTCTTCAGGAACTTCCTGAAGCAATATTTCAGGAGGACATGCATATCACCAGAACTGCATACAAGGATGTAGCCATTATTTTGTCAAGAACAGAGAGGGGTCTGATTTGTTAAAGAGGACCTTAGAAGGACTCATGTTTTTCATTTATGAAAACAAATTTATTTATTTTTTAAATTTTATGAATATAATTTACTTTCTGATGGCCTTGATACAATTACTATTTGGTCTATGAAATTAAGCAAGACAAGATTTTCTTAAAAAAGGATGACATATACTCTCAACAGCATGTAAGAAATGCCCAATTGCACAATTAAATATTTCTTTATTTGGCAATTGATAACTTCATCTGCTGACAAACGAATTATGATTCTAAAATAACGTGTTGCATTTTAGCTACCAAAACAGTTCACTCTTCTAAAATATGGAGTAGTAGGACAAAGTTCGTTTTACTGCATTTTGTTAGTGCAGGCTGCCTACATCAGGAGTGGGCATGCAATCAGGGGCAAGGCTATTCTTCTTCTTTGACTGACAGATCAATAACCTATTATAATTGCGTAGGCTTCGCCGGGCACTGTGGCCAAGCGGTTCTAGGCGCTTCAGTCTGGAACCATGCGACCACTACGGTCACAAGTTCGAATCCTGCCTCGGGCATGGATGCGTGTGATGTCCTTAGGTTTGTTAGGTTTAAGTAGTTCTAAGTCTAGGGGACTGATGACCTCAGATGTTATGTCCCAAAGTGCTTAGAGCCATTTGATCCACTTTTTTGTAGGCTTCTGCAGCCAGAGTCACTACGGTCGCAAGTTTGAATCCTGCCTCGGGCATGGATGTGTGTGATGTCCTTAGGTTTGTTAGGTTTAAGTAGTTCTAAGTCTAGGGGACCAATGACCTCAGCTGTTATGTCCCAAAGTGCTTAGAGCCATTTGATCCATTTTTGTATAGGCTTCTGCAGCCAGAGTCAGTCGACATAAAAGTTTTCTGGGTGTGGTACTGCATCATAATGTATAAAACTACTGCTGGGTCTACTGGGCAGTAGACCCAGAAGAAGACCACTGCAAACATGGCCGAAACGCTGGTTTCTCTCCAGCAGTAGTTTTATATATTATGATGTGGTACCACACCCAGAAAACTTTTATGTCGGCCAATAACCTATTGTTCTGCTGAGATCCTTCCTCTCCACCACAGGACGATCAGCTTCCTGGTAGGGGATGGGTGGGGGGGGGGGGAGGGGGAGGTTCAAAATGGCTATAAGCACTATAGAACTTAACATCCGAGGTCATCAGTCCCATAGACTTAAACCTAACTAACCTAAGGACATCACACACATCCATGCCCAAGGTAGGATTTGAACCTGCGACCATGGTAGCAGCAGAGTCCTGGACTGAAGCGGCAAGAATCGCTCGGCCACAGCGGACGGCAGAGGGGGGAGGGATGGAGTTTTACAAGAGGGGGAGGGGTTAATTAATTTGTGTGTCATCAGTGCGCAAGTAGCAGCATTACTGCATTTACTAGGCAGTCTTGTATTTTAATAACTGTTTAAATTTTGTGTCGAATTATTTGTGGTCTCTGTAGATAGTTCAGACATTCTTTGCACAACAGTATTTAGCATTGATACGGACTGCGACTGCTGTGTTTGGATGCGGGGTGAGTTGGCATCCCTTCGCTCCCAGCTTCAGGCAGTGTTGGCTTCGGTCACACAGGTTGAGGCTGTTGCCAATGGGCATCACTGTGGGGGTCCGGATGGGGGTTTGTCGGGGACGGCCAGCCCGTCCCACGCATTCCCCAATCGGATTACGGCTGTGGCTGCCCAGGACGCAGCCCACATTGAGGCTGACCCCTCACCTGTATTAGAGTGGGAGGTCATCTCGAGGTGTGACAGGGGGCGAAACACATTCCAGAGGGCTGAAAGGAAGGCCTCTCCAGTTTGTCTGACGAACCGGTTTCAGGCTCTGTCTCCGGCTGATAGTGATCTTCAGTCAGACATGGCTGCTTGTCCTGTTCCAGAGGTTGCCCCCCAGTCTGCAAGATCCGGGAGGTCGCAGAGGGTGGGCTTACTGGTAGTTGGGAGCTCCAACATCAGGCCCTTAAGGGGGCGCCTTAGGGATGTGGCTGTAAGGGAGGGGAAGGAAACCAATGTGCACTCCATGTGCATACCGGGGGGAGTCATTCCAGATGTGGAAAGCGTCCTTCCAAATGCCATGATGTGTACAGGGTGTACCCATCTGCAGGTGGTCGCTCATGTCGGCACCAATGATGTGTGTCGCTATGGGTAAGAGGAAATCCTCTCTGCCTTCCGGCGGCTATCCGATTTGGTGAAGACTGCCAGTCGCGCTAGCGGGATGAAATCAGAGCTCACCATCTGCAGCATCATCGACAGGACTGACTGCGGACCTTTGGTACAGAGTCGAGTGGAAGGTCTGAAACAGAGGGTGACACGGTTCTGCGAGCGTGTGGGCTGCAGATTCCTCGACTTGCGCCATAGGGTGGTGGGGTTTCGGTTCCCGCTGGATAGGTCAGGAGTCCACTACACACATGAGGCGGCTACATGGGTAGCAGGGGTTGTGTGACGTGGACTGGGTGCTTTTTAGGTTAGATGGCCTCGGGCAAGTACAGAAAGGGCAACAGCCTCAAAGGATGTGGGGCAAAGTCAGGATATGTGGGGTCCAACCAGCAATCGGTATTGTAATTGTAAACTGTAGAAGCTTCGTTGGTTAAGTACCGGAACTTCAAGCACTGATAGAAAGCACCGAAGCTGAAATCGTTATAGGTACAAAATGGAAATGTCGTGTGGCTAGGGCCTCCCGTCGGGTAGACCGTTCGCCTGGTGCAGGTCTTTCGATTTGACGCCACTTCGGCGACCTGCGCGTCGATGGGGATGAAACGATGATGATTAGGACAACACAACACCCAGTCCCTGAGCGGAGAAAATTTCCGACCCAGCCGGGAATCGAACCCGGGCCCTTAGGATTGACAGTCTGTCACGCTGACCACTCAGCTACCGGGGCGGACGTTATAGGTACAGAAAGCTGGCTGAAGCCAGAGATAAATTCTGCCGAAATTTTTACAAAGCCACAGACGGTGTTTAGAAAGGATAGATTGTATGCAACTGGTGGTGGCGTGTTTGTCACTGTTAGTAGTAGTTTAGTTGGTTGGTTGGTTGGTTTGGGGAAGGAGACCAGACAGCGTGGTCATCGGTCTCATCGGATTAGGGAAGGATGGGGAAGGAAGTCGGCCGTGCCCTTTCAGAGGAACCATCCCGGCATTTGCCTGGATTGATTTAGGGAAATCACGGAAAACCTAAATCAGGATGGCCGGACGCGGGATTGAACCGTCGTCCTTCCGAATGCGAGTCCAGTGTCTAACCACTGCGCCACCTCGCTCGGTAGTAGTAGTTTATCTTCTAGTGAAATACAAGTGGATAGTTCCTGTGAATTATTATGGATGGAGGTTATACTCAACAACCGAGCTAGGTTAATAATTGGCTCCTTTTACCGACCTCCCGACTCAGCAGCATTAGTGGCAGAACAACTGAGAGAAAATCTGGAATACATTTCACATAAATTTCCGCAGCATGTCTTAGGTGGAGACTTCAATTTACCAGATATAGACTGGGACACTCACATGTTTAAGACGGGTGGTAGGGACAGAGCATCGAGTGACATTATACTGAGTGCAGTATCCGAAAATTACCTCGAGCAATTAAACAGAGAACCGACTCGTGGAGATAACATATTGGACCTACTGATAACAAACACACCCGAACTTTTCGACTCTGTAAGCGTAGAACAGGGAATCAGTGGTCATAAGGCCGTTGCAGCATCCCTGAATATGGAAGTAAATAGGAATATAAAAAAGGGAGGAAGGTTTATCTGTTTAGCAAGAGCAACAGGAGGCAGATTTCAGACTACCTAACACATCAAATCGAAAATTTCTGTTCCGACACTGACAATGGTGAGTGTTTATGGAAAAAGTTCAAAGCAATCGTAAAATGCGTTTTAGACAGGTACGTGCCGAGTAAAACTGTGAGGGACGGGAAAAACCCGCCGTGGTTCAACAACAAAGTTAGGAAACTACTGCGAAAGCAAAGAGAGCTTCACTGCAAATATAAACGCAGCCAAAACCTCTCAGACAAACAGAAGCTAAACGATGTCAAAGTTAGCGTAAGGAGGGCTATGCGTGAAGCGTTCGGTGAATACGAAAGTAAAATTCTTTGTACCAACTTGGCAGAAAATCCTAGGAAGTTCTGGTCTTACGTTAAATCAGTAAGTGGATCGAAACAGCATATCTAGACACTCTGGGATGATAATGGCATTGAAACAGAGGATGACACGCGTAAAGCTTAAATACTAAACACCTTTTCCAAAGCTGTTTCACTGAAGAAGACCGCACTGCAGTTCCTTCTCTAAATCCTCGCACGAATGAAAAAATGGCTGACATCGAAATAAGTGTCCAAGGAATACAAAAGCAACTGAAATCACATAACAGAGGAAAGTCCACTGGACCTGACGGGATACCAATTCGATTCTACACAGAGTACGCGAAAGAACTTACCCCCCTTCTAACAGCCGTGTACCGCAAGTCTCTAGAGGAACGGAAGGTTCCAAATGATTGGAAAAGGGCACAGGTAGTTCCAGTTTTCAAGAAGGGTCTTCGAGCAGATGCGCAAAACTATAGGCCTATATCTCTGACATCGATCTGTTGTAGAATTTTAGAACACTGTTTTTGCTCGCGTATCATGTCGTTTCTGGAAACCCAGAATCTACTCTGTAGGAATCAACATGGATTCCGGAAACAGCGATCGCGTGAGACCCAACTCCCTTTATTTGTTCATGAGACCCAGAAAATATTAGATACAGGCTCCCAGGTAGATGCCATTTTGCTTGACTTCCGGAAGGCGTTCGATACAGTTCCGCACTGTCGCCTGATAAACAAAGTAAGAGCCTACGGAATATCAGACCAGCTGTATGGCTGGATTGAAGAGTTTTTAGCAAACAGAACACAGAATGTTGTTCTCAATGGAGAGACGTCTACAGACGTTAAAGTAACCTCTGGCGTACCACAGGGGAGTGTTATGGGAACATTGCTTTTCACAATATATATAAATGACCTAGTAGATAGTGTCGGAAGTTCCATGCGTCTTTATGCGGATGATGCTGTAGTATACAGGGAAGTTGCAGCATTAGAAAATCGCAGCGAAATGCAGGAAGATCTGCAGCGGATAGGCACTTGGTGCATGGAGTGGCAACTGACCCTTAACATAGACAAATGTAATGTATTGCGAATACATAGAAAGAAGGGTCCTTTATTGTATGATTATATGATAGCAGAACAAACACTGGTAGCAGTTACTTCTGTGAAATATCTCGGAGTATGCGTACGGAACGATTTGTAAAGTGGACTGATCATATAAAATTAATTGTTGGTATGGCGGTTGCCGGGTTGAGATTCATTGGGAGAGTACTTAGAAAATGTAGGATCCGTACCAGGTCGGTTGACGGAGGAGATAGAGAATATCCAAAGAAGAGCGGCGCGTTTCGTCACAGGGTTATTCGGTAAGCGTGATAGCGTTACGGAGATGTTTAGCAAACTCAAGTGGCAGACTCTGCAAGAGAGGCGCTCTGCATCGCTGTGTAGCTTGCTGTCCAGGTTTCGAGAGGGTGCGTTTCTGGATGAGGTATCGAATATATTGCTTCCCCCTACGTATGCCTCCAGAGGAGAACACGAATGTAAAATTAGGGAGATTCGAGCGCGCATGGAGGCTTTTCGGCAGTCGTTCTTCCCGCGAACCATACGCGACTGCAAGAGGAAAGGGAGGTAATGACAGTGGCAAGTAAAGTGCCCTCCGCCACACACTGTTGGGTGGCTTGCGGAGTTTAAATGTGGATGTAGATATAGCCTTGAGGAGATTATTATTTATTAATGATGTGGCATTTACTGCTGGGAATCTCCGAACAAATGTTCTGCTCGCCTTCGATGCAGATCATTTCAGCAGTGTGGCTGCATCTTTAAGGCAGTCGAAATCTGTCAGGAAAGAAAGGAATTCGGAAGGAATTGGCTGTGGCCTATAATATGGGACCAACTCCAGCAATTGGCAGAACTAAAAATGGGAAACTGCAGAAACCTATTTTCCACACTGCCGGTGGGTGGATACGAAACTGAACTGATTGTGAAAACAACAACCGAGGTCAAGTGAGGCCAACATTGTACAGTAGTTGGTCTTGCCTGAAGTGGGGATGGGTGATAGTTCATAGCGCTAATGATGTATCAGTAGTTTGAATCTATCGATGACTTTGTTGGCTATCGATAGTGTGTATCCCTTCTTCGTCGTAAGGATGAAAATCAAAATACCTTTCAATTACACTGCACAGCAACTACACTCCTGGAATTTGAAATAAGAACACCGTGAATTCATTGTCCCAGGAAGGGGAAACTTTATTGACACATTCCTGGGGTCAGATACATCACATGATCACACTGACAGAACCACAGGCACATAGACACAGGCAACAGAGCATGCACAATGTCGGCACTAGTACAGTGTATATCCACCTTTCGCAGCAATGCAGGCTGCTATTCTCCCTTGGAGACGATCGTAGAGATGTTGGATGTAGTCCTGTGGAGCGGCTTGCCATGCCATTTCCACCTGGCGCCTCAGTTGGACCAGCGTTCGTGCTGGACGTGCAGACCGCGTGAGACGACGCTTCATCCAGTCCCAAACATGCTCAATGGGGGACAGATCCGGAGATCTTGCTGGCCAGGGTAGTTGACTTACACCTTCTAGAGCACGTTGGGTGGCACGGGATACATGCGGACGTGCATTGTCCTGTTGGAACAGCAAGTTCCCTTGCCGGTCTAGGAATGGTAGAACGATGGGTTCGATGACGGTTTGGATGTACCGTGCACTATTCAGTGTCCCCTCGACGATCACCAGTGGTGTACGGCCAGTGTAGGAGATCGCTCCCCACACCATGATGCCGGGTGTTGGCCCTGTGTGCCTCGGTCGTATGCAGTCCTGATTGTGGCGCTCACCTGCACGGCGCCAAACACGCATACGACCATCATTGGCACCAAGGCAGAAGCGACTCTCATCGCTGAAGACGACACGTCTCCATTCGTCCCTCCATTCACGCCTGTCGCGACACCACTGGAGGCGGGCTGCACGATGTTGGGGCGTGAGCGGAAGACGGCCTAACGGTGTGCGGGACCGTAACCCAGCTTCATGGAGACGGTTGCGAATGGTCCTCGCCGATACCCCAGGAGCAACAGTGTCCCTAATTTGCTGGGAAGTGGCGGTGCGGTCCCCTACGGCACTGCGTAGTATCCTACGGTCTTGGCGTGCATCCGTGCATCGCTGCGGTCCGGTCCCAGGTCGACGGGCACCTGCACCTTCCGCTGACCACTGGCGACAACATCGATGTACTGTGGAGACCTCACGCCCCACGTGTTGAGCAATTCGGCGGTACGTCCACCCGGCCTCCCGCATGCCCACTATACGCCCTCGCTCAAAGTCCGTCAACTGCACATACGGTTCACGTCCACGCTGTCGCGGCATGCTACCAGTGTTAAAGACTGCGATGGAGCTCCGTATGCCACTGCAAACTGGCTGACACTGACGGCGGCGGTGCACAAATGCTGCCATTCGACGGCCAACACCGCGGTTCCTGGTGTGTCCGCTGTGCAGTGCGTGTGATCATTGCTTGTACAGCCCTCTCGCAGTGTCCGGAGCAAGTATGGTGGGTCTGACACACCGGTGTCAATGTGTTCTTTTTTCCATTTCCAGGAGTGTATTCTACTCTACATAAACCTATACCAATGTCTCAGAATAGGGATGGAACATGTTAGAATAACCTGTGGCATCTACTTCAAGCAGTGCTGGAGGACGATAACTACGACACTTCCACAGAGATTATGTTACAAGACGCACAGTTTAGCGCTACAGTACACGTATTTGAGTGATTAATTTTATACTTAAAACATTTATTTTTAAAGATTTTTGAATTACAAAGAAAGTTTTCCGTGATACATTTCATTCCATTGCTGTAATCTGTAACACCTGAGGGTATAATTACATTAATCCTCAGGGGGGTACACGCTTACTTTGTGTACCATGTGTGTGGCAACCACAAGGAACCCTAGCTAATATGGTATTTGCTTATACAACTTTACACATCGGTACCATATTTCTCTAACACACAAATTACACAGCTATCTGATCATGTAACTGAGAGATAAACTTTTTTTTATTACATCAGTGACGGATGTTTACGCAATTACACAGTTGGATAACTTCACACTTATGAAATTGTATTTTGTCTGTACTTTGTGAAATGCTCATATTTTTTCGGAACCATTGTGATACTATGAGAGCTTTGAATGATATATTTGGCAAGGGAGCATGATTTTAAAGTACGTTTGAGGTAGATGACACTGTTATATTGATAAGATTTTGTTTCTACACATTTGCAACGCAAATTCTTGACCCCTGAAATTTTGTGTATGAGACTGCCACTGTAGCGGAAGCTGCTGTCGTAAATATTTCCGTAAGAAAGCTAAGTGACCACCTGCATGTAATGCGTCGTGGGCACGCAGCTGTGTCAGACGCCGGGAGAACAAGTCATTAGTGAGTGCCTCATCAGAAGCACAGGTAGGATAAAAGAAAGGGGAGGCCATTGTCCTCGCTATTGACATTTCCTTGTTGAAAGCATACTGTGGAGCTCGTAATTTATGATATTTGCTAAAATGCCTAATGAAATGATTAGAAACATTTTACATCTAATGTCTTTGTAGTAAGGAGATTGCTTATTTCATTTGATATCTGGTTTCCAGCTGTCTTGCAGCATTGGTTTCATAAAATAAAATTAAATTTGCTAATGTGAACACTTTCTGTCAACAGATTTATTAAATAATTATTTTCTGATCCACATTCTTCGAAAAAGGAGCTCTTGGAATGGAGAGAACAATAAGAAGGGACTAATAACAGTAACTGCATCTATAATTTTCTTTTCAAGTACTTGGTAATTTCTTTTGTAGAATAATTTGTGGTGCACCACTTTAATTACTTAGACATTAAGATGTGAATATACATTTCCCTTATCTGCATTGTTATTTTTACTGTAATATTTTTTCTTCTTGAGCTATGTCATGTTTAGGTATACGGGTAAGTTACTGCTGTTTGCCAGGCATAGTGTTACTGAATTTGACTTTGTGTTACTCTGCTAAGCCAGTTTACTGCTGATTTATTTTTCTTGTTGCTGCACATTGGCTCATATTAGTTGTAATGTTGCATTGCTTGGTAATTTAGATTTACTGTAGCTTGCTTTGCAATTTTCCATTTTTTTGGTCATGGCTGTTTGTGTTACTTATTTTGTGCTGCTGCATTGCCTCGTCCCTTAGTTTAGCATCTGAGCTCAGTAGATTTAAGTTAGCTTAAGAGGGGGTAGACTATATAAGAAACTGACTATGGAGAATAGGTAAAGAATGCATTGCGCAGTTATATGAAAAAGATTTGGGCCCAAATGAGTATTGTACAATCAGAAATAATTATTTTGAAAGAAATATGGTTAGAATACAGAAAAGAGGTACAGATAGGACTTTTTGGGAATAATGATGAACAAAGGGAGATCTCCATGCAAAATACTGCAGTAAAACAAACCCTGTCCTTTCCCTTTTGTGTTATCCCACTATATGTTTGTGTACCCTTGTGTATTTGTTTTCTTCATGTCTCTGTGTACTGTTTCATAGAACTTTTTTCTCTTCTAATACTAAGTGACATTCACTATGATGAGGAATACTGTTATCCTCAAATACGATTGGCATTAATAATGTGTTATTTACTTTGTAAAGATGTTTAGACATTATTTATTCTGTTTTGTGTTAATGCTCATGTGTGAAGTCAATGTTTCAATAATTATTCTGATCTTTTATGTATGTACTCATGTCATAATTCCTGTAACACTGACGTATGTGTCTATTTCTATTCTTTTGTAACGCCTGTACTACAAATGTTATCTGTATTGTTATGTTTTTAATGATGTATTCTGTACCTTTATTATTGTATTCTCATGTTATAAAATTGTAATTGACACCAGTTTATCAAACTAAGTAACTTGTAAGCATTCATTTCACTGCACACATTTCCGTTGGTCATAGTATATGGACAATATGTGAGAAGTAGGGACTGATAGTGTTTGCACGTGTGTTAATAATTCAGCAAGGGACTGGATAACAGCATTGCTGGTTCCAAGGACAATTCCAAAAACTTTGTGAGTGCACAAGTGGTGGTTATGGACTTGCTATATTATCCGCAAGACTCTTCAATGGTGATTGTGCACCTGCACAGTCACAACAGATGGCTGCTGGCCATCTCTACAAGGACTACAGTGGGTCTACACCTTTGATGACTCACCAATACCATCATCTCTACATGGACTACAGTGGGTCTACACCTTTGATGGCCCACCAATACCATTATTTCTACAAGGACTGCAGTGGATCTGCACCTCTGGTGGCCCACGAATACCACAATCTCTACCAGGACTCCAGTGGGTCTGCTCTGTGATGACCTACCCACCAATATTCTTCAAAACTTCGATTGACTCCACTGTGGGTTTGCTCTGTTGTGGCCCATTACCTGTCTGCATGTCAAGAGTCAGCACTGTCTTTCCGTTGGAAGGACAACACTACTTCTTCAAGACGGCATGGAAATCCACTACTTCCGTGTGCATTGTCTTTTACTGCTCAGACTTTGAGAAAAGAAACGGCAGTTTCACTGTGATGAATGATCAGGACTGTCTTTATGGACTGTGAGAAAATTTGAGCTTTTGACCAACATTGTATCAATAAGTGTGTGCATTTGATTTCTTTGTTATTGTAATTATGAAAAAAATTTTCAAATCTGTATTGGCCACTGCCCAATCCAATTTGTAAAATTTTTTGTGGGGAGCATGGGGGCTATGTAAGTAGGCTGTTTATGTTTTCTTATTGGTAACGCCACGTAGCGCTCTATACGAAAAATCACTGGCTGTGCTGTGTGCAGTCTGTGGCTAGTTTGCATTGTTGTCTGCCATTGTAGCGTTGGGCAGCGGCAGCTGGATGTGAACAGCGCGTAGCGTTGGGCAGTTGGAGGTGAGCCGCCACCAGTGGTGGATGTGGGAAGAGAGATGGCGGAGTTTTGAAATTTGTCATGAACTGCTATATTTATATATGATGATATCAAGGTAAATACATTGTTTGTTCTTTATTAATATCTTTCATTTGCTAACTATCCCTATCAGTAGTTAGTGCCTTCCATAGTTTGAATCTTTTATTTAGCTGGCAGTAGTGGCGCTCGCTGTATTGCAGTAGCTTGAGTAGCGAAGATTTTTGTGAGGTAAGTGATTTGTGAAAGGTATAGTTTAATGTTAGTCAGGGCCCATTCTTTTGTAGGGATTTTTGAAAGTCAGATTGCGTTGCGCTAAAAAAATATTGTGTATCAGTTTAAGGACAGTCATTTGTAATTGTTCAAAAGAGGACGTTTCAGGGTCAGCCTTGAATATGTCACCGAATTATGTAACCTGATACCAGTAGGTCATATCAGCGACCTTGCGATAAGAAAATTTTATAACCAGATCACCAGTAGAACTGACCCTTGGTAACTACTGTCCCTTTAAATTGCATCTCTTTAATCTCAGTCCCTTTAAATCACACAGCTGTCTTATCAGAGCTACCAACTGGCTCCATATAACCTGCTGTTCTAAATAATACTCGACAGTTTCTAAGGGATTAACATAGTGTGATTTAGGGGGCCAGGGAAGATGCAGTGCGATGGAAGGATGACACCAGAAATGTATGCAGTTCTGTCAATACAGTTGTTGTCTTCTTGGAAGGGGAGAGTCCACGTTATATTTCTCATGAAGATGTAGAAAGTGCAACACTTGGTGACAGAGAATGATGAAATACTCGTCGGTATCCCTGTTCACGTTCACAGTAACCTGAATAATAATTATTTTGTGTGACTCAGTGGTATAGTAAAGTCTTCCAATTGGATGTCACTTCGGCGGTTTGTGCCTCTGTAATCTACCCCGGTATACAACTGGGGAAATTGATCCACAATATAACATGGAAACTGAACAATATCTCGTTCCTGTCGACTCTGCACATTATTGAGAGGCGAAGGCTAGATTTTCACGCTCCAACTGGGATTCTGTCCCATGGCTTCTTGGATTTCTGGCATGCGCTTTACCACTAGACTATCAGGCCGTACGTAACTTGAACGAGTGGGCCCAATGCCGGTATCAAAAACATCCCTCCCCCACATCAGAGAACCACTTTTGGCCGTAACTACATCATATTAAACGTATCACTGCATCGTAGGTGTACTTGCCACCTTGCGTCATTTGGAAAGAGGCCACATCGCGTCTTGTTGGACCAAACTCCGCGCTTTGTCAGCTATTGCTGTGCTGGTGATGATGATGTTTGGTTTGTGGGACGCTCAGCTGCGGGGTCATCAGCGCCCGTACAAAGTCCCAATTTTTACGTAGTCCAGTTTGTTTTTACACAGTCCAATCTAGCCACTGTCACGAATAATGATGATGAAATGATGGGGACAACACAAATACCCAGTCTCCGGGCAGAGAAAATCCCCAACCTGTCCAGGATTGCTGTGCTGTTTGACCCATTGAAGAAATACAGATTTATGCGTAACGTTCGCTCGGACGTTGGTTGAGATGGACCTGGATTCGCTGACAGCAACAATTCATGTCGGGTTTGAACTGACTGTCATCGACAAGGAGTGACTGTCATATCTGGCCCCAGTCGCTTAGGATTCTTTATGACCACTGCTCTTACGCCGTGTTACATTACTGTAAATTGTACACCCATCTAATCTTCAGCATTCTTCTGTAGCACCACATTTCGAAAGCTTCTATTCTCTTCTTGTCCAAACTATTTATCGTCCATGTTTCACTTCCATACATGGCTACACTCCATACAAATACTTTCAGAAATGACTTCCTTACAGTTAAATCAATACTGGATGTTAACAAATTTCTCTTCTTCAGAAACGCTTTCCTTGCCATTGCCAGTCTACATTTTATATCCTCTCTCCTTCGACCATCATCAGTTATTTTGCTCCCCAAATAGCAAAACTCCTTTACTACTTTAAGTGCCTCATTTCCTAATCTAATATCCTCAGCATCACCCGACTTAATTAGACTACATTCCATTATCCTTGTTTTGCTTTTGTTGATGTTCATCTTATATCCTCCTTTCAAGACACTGTCCATTCCATTCAACTGCTCTTCCAAGTCCGGCGAATCAGCCGTAGTTACCATGTCCTTCGCCTACTAGTTGGCGTGTTGGTCCAGCCACACGTAGGCAAATGTGATTAGTACCAGTTTTAAATTAAACTTTTCTCCTCAATTCCGCTTTTGTAAATAGATTCTCTTAGTTGTGTCAAACAGGAGTGCTCCGTCAGCTCGACGTGATAGATCCGTACAACAAACCAAAATTTCGCAAAAGACAGCTGTTCATATTCAGAACAGATAAGGCCGAGTTCTTCGAAACTACTAATTGATTTTGAGAATTTGTCTGTTTTACAACTGTGAGTCTAACAATGGAAGTTACTATAGTTCAATATGGAAAAACGAAGTTGATTCCACCTTCTCTATAATTCATACAGCTACGAAAAAGAGTCTGTACGTCCTTGAGTGAGGACTTTTTCTCAATTCAGTTGGGTGTAAACAGAATTACGATATCTTCAACGGTCCAGGAAATATCTGAGGCAAACCGTTTAGACAGTTAATACTATTTGTCATATTTAAATTGTTATTTCTAAGGTAACTATGATGTAAGAAGGTACTGTCTGTACAAAACCCTGGTCTGATATAAGAGAGGGCCTAATGGTCCTAATGAGATCAGATTAAAGACATAAATAAATTAAAATATCTTTTGTAAGTTGATCCCACAGCATGAAAGATGTCGTAATATGACATTTTAAGTTCAGTCTTCCAAATTAGCCGCTTTTCATTATACACTCCTGGAAATGGAAAAAAGAACACATTGACACCGGTGTGTCAGACCCACCATACTTGCTCCGGACACTGCGAGAGGGCTATACAAGCAATGATCACACGCACGGCACAGCGGACACACCAGAAACCGCGGTGTTGGCCGTCGAATGGCGCTAGCTGCGCAGCATTTGTGCACCGCCGCCGTCAGTGTCAGCCAGTTTGCCGTGGCATACGGAGCTCCATCGCAGTCTTTAACACTGGTAGCATGCCGCGACAGCGTGGACGTGAACCGTATGTGCAGTTGACGGACTTTGTGCGAGGGCGTATAGTGGGCATGCGGGAGGCCGGGTGGACGTACCGCCGAATTGGTCAACACGTGGGGCGTGAGGTCTCCACAGTACATCGGTGTTGTCGCCAGTGGTCGGCGGAAGATGCACGTGCCCGTCGACCTGGGACCGGACCGCAGCGACGCACGGATGCACGCCAAGACCGTAGGATCCTACGCAGTGCCGTAGGGGACCGCACCGCCACTTCCCAGCAAATTAGGGACACTGTTGCTCCTGGGGTATCGGCGAGGACCATTCGCAACCGTCTCCATGAAGCTGGGCTACGGTCCCGCACACCGTTAGGCCGTCTTCCGCTCACGCCCCAACATCGTGCAGCCCGCCTCCAGTGGTGTCGCGACAGGCGTGAATGGAGGGACGAATGGAGACGTGTCGTCTTCAGCGATGAGAGTCGCTTCTGCCTTGGTGCCAATGATGGTCGTATGCGTGTTTGGCGCCGTGCAGGTGAGCGCCACAATCAGGACTGCATACGACCGAGGCACACAGGGCCAACACCCGGCATCATGGTGTGGGGAGCGATCTCCTACACTGACCGTACACCACTGGTGATCGTCGAGGGGACACTGAATAGCGCACGGTACATCCAAACCGTCATCGAACCCATCGTTCTACCATTCCTAGACCGGCAAGTGAACTTGCTGTTCCAACAGGACAATGCACGTCCGCATGTATCCCGTGCCACCCAACGTGCTCTAGAAGGTGTAAGTCAACTACCCTGGCCAGCAAGATCTCCGGATCTGTCCCCCATTGAGCATGTTTGGGACCGGATGAAGCGTCGTCTCACGCAGTCTGCACGTCCAGCTCGAACGCTGGTCCAACTGAGGCGCCAGGTGGAAATGGCATGGCAAGCCGTTCCACAGGACTACATCCAGCATCTCTACGATCGTCTCCATGGGAGAATAGCAGCCTGCATTGCTGCGAAAGGTGGATATACACTGTACTAGTGCCGACATTGTGCATGCTCTGTTGCCTGTGTCTATGTGCCTGTGGTTCTGTCAGTGTGATCATGTGATGTATCTGACCCCAGGAATGTGTCAATAAAGTTTCCCCTTCCTGGGACAATGATTTCACGGTGTTCTTATTTCAATTTCCAGGAGTGTATTTCGAAAATAGGCCTATTTCGTTTCGGTGGCATTGCCATTGTCAAGTACACTCACAAATATTACAGTTGGTAAACTTCATTTACTTTTGCGGTATTAGTGTATTGAGTTAACTGCACGTGTATTCTTACGTCTAGCTGGGCGTCCCGCATTGATTGCATCATTGATGAATCCAGTTGTCAGTTGTCATTGTTTTTATAATTGTAAAATAAAGTCAGGTAATGACAAATGACAAAAGGATTCAGTAGTGATGCAATATGTACGTCTCGTCCAGCTAGATATAAGTATACGTGTAGAATTAACTCTATATGCAAATATCGCAAAAATAAATGAAATTTGCCAACTGTGCTAGTCACAGGTGTACGTGGCAGTGGTAATAATGCCGAAATAGGCCTAGTGTACGAAATGTAATAAAACTATTAGCAGCTAACTTGGAAGAGTCCATATAAAGTATCATAAATAAAAATAGATAAATATATGGAGCACCCTGCATTTCATGTGAAGAACTAATCCACCCAAAAGTTGGTCCGTCTCTAATGATTTAGTCGCCACTGGAACAGTAGAAGTCTAGTATTCCATTCTCTTTTTAGCAATCCAGTGCTTCATTAGGCATAATTCTATTCAAGATGCTCGGATTCCAGAGGGACCGGGTTCAAATCCTCTTCCACCTGTCCAGACTAAGATTTCCCATTGTTTCCCTACACCGCTTACGTCAAATACCGGGAGGGTTCCTTCGAAAAGGCCACGGCTGACTTCCTTCCTAATCGAAGCCTGTGCCCCGTCTCTTAATAACTACTATCTTCTTTTCGCAATTCGATGTGGTGTGTCCTTGGCTCTTTCCCACAAAGGGCAGCTTTTTTTGCTTACCCGCTCGGATATTCTCCCTAATATGAGGCACCGTCACATTTCAGCATCTTCAGGGGTATCTTTATTGCGTAAACGACCAGAAGTCGGAGAGGCTGTCACCAAATAGTCAACCAATCAGTTTACATGCGGTGAATAATTGCCTATCGCAAACACGTGTCATATTAAATCTATTCACTCGACACACACGTCCCCTTCTATCGCCACTCATCCAGCATACTGATCACTTCGCTAGTCAGTCATCCAGAGAACGCTGCCGCTAGGACTCGTCTCCGCCGTCACGGACAGGAGCCGACAGATCGGCGCATTCTTTGTAACTAATCCGCGACTTCCGGTCAAACGAGTCTTATACTAATACCATTTTTAACATTCTACCTTTGCAAAATGCATTGGCCAAGCTATAGATCTCAGCTAAACATAGAAAAAGAATTCAGAGTGCCTATTTCTAATATTAAACCCTCCTTCGAAAACCTTTGCTCTGTATGCCGGCCCAAGGGAGTCACTAACAATAACAAAACTTCTTTTTAGTTTAATTATTAAATGCGTTGTGCAGTATTGATACAGTCCTATTTATAGAGGGTCTTTCACTAAATGTGTTTGCTTCTGTAAGTTACGAAGTAATAGGCGACGGGAATATTTATTGCGGTAGGTCACCATAAGAAACGTTACACTGTCTGCGGAGCTATGTAGTAGTAGTAGTAGAGGGGTTTTTTGGGCGCACGACAGCAAGGCCTTCAGCGCCCGTTCAGTAACATAGGGAGACGGGTGTCAAGAAAAATCCCAGAACAGGAATATAAAACGGAACATAAAACACGGGTAACAATCGTTGAAAAATATGTGCTCATCCACACCGAAGCGTGGGATGAAGCAGGGTGTCAACAGTACAACATGGACAACACAGGAAGAAAATGATAGAGGGAGCTAAAACAATGTAGCAGATGGAAGTGGCTGGCTGACCACAAAGAAAAAAGGGGAGGAGCAGCCACTCTGCAATACACTAAAACCTCCAGCCTAAAAGTTGAGGCCAGAGTCCAGTCACGTCACAAAACTTAAAAACCCTAGACACACACGACTCATCATTAGCTAAAACAGAAGGCAGATCCACATCAACTTGTGCTTCTGCCCGTGCATCACGGTATAAAATGCAGTCTGTTAAAATGTGCCGGACAGAGATGTGCACACCACAAGCATCACAAAACGGAGGATCCTCCCGCCGTAATAAAAAGCTATGTGTGAGAGGACAGTGCCCGATCCGAAGACGTGTGAGGGCCACCTCTTCCCGCCTGAGCAACCGGCAGGAGGAACGCCACGGCCGAGTGGTTGACTTGACCGACCGCAGTTTATTGGCCGTCACCGCCAGCCATTCGTCCTCCCACAACTCCATGCACTTCCTGTGGAGTGCAGCAATGACCGACTGCAAGGGGATAGGACACTGGACCACATCCTGCTCTCTGCAGCCCTCCTTGGCAGCCCGATCAGCCTGTTCATTGCCCCAGATGCCGACATGACCAGGCACCCAGCAGAAGGATACCTCTTTACCCCGCCGTTGGAGCAAGTACAGTTGGTCATATATCAGCTGGACCATCTCCTCAGTCGGGTATAGGTTCTGCAGTGATTGTAAGGCACTAAGAGAATCGGAGCAGAGAAGAAATCGATCGCCCCGAACACGATGCATCAGCTCCAGTGCGGAGCTATGAACATAGTTTATTGTGTTATTATCCAAAGAGTTACAGCAAGCAGATACAATTTTTAAATGGAACAATAGTTGTTTTTATCATGCAATGGAATCAGTAACACCAGCTGTGTATACAACAATTTAAATTACATTCCTATCACTTTTAGTTTGGGAGCTACAACCCTTCAAATTTTCAGGGGCTGTGTGGTGGATGATGGACGTTCTGGCGGTGGGAAGTTGATATAAATGAGATGTTCAAATGTGTGTCCATGTTCCTGAATGCACAATGCAATGCGCCTTCTAAAGGATCTGCGGACGAGATGTAACATCGCCGGTATCACGGAGCAACGTGCGTCCTCGATGCGCCATTTTAGATCATCTGGGGATGTGGGCTCAGTGACATAAGCACGATCCTTTGGATATCCCCACAAATAGAAATCTAATGGTGTTAAATCGGGCGACCTTGCGGGCCATAAACGAGGACCATGGCGCCTCAACAACCTTGCTGCAAACCTGTTGTTTAGTTCTTCCACAACAGCACACGCAGAATGGGCTGGGTGACCATCGTGCTGCATCCAACTTATGGACTCTCGTGTGTTGACACACATGTTCAAGGAGACCACCCAAACTGTCGACTATAAACGCGCGACATAACCCACCAATCAGTGTACCTGGGAAGTAGTGTGGACCGATGATTTCATCCCCAAGGATTTCACACCATACATTAATACAGGGTGTCCACAATGAGACTGCAACATTTTAATATCCTATATCTTTCTCATTTCAGATGGTGGACCTATGAATCCTGAAGGGGCGGACAGAGCAACTCAACAAGTTTGTGGTGTGCAAATTTGATTCGCCAAGTGGCCGTAGTGGAGCTGCAATCAATTGTTTTAGCAAAATGGAGGATATGATGGAGCGTGCACAAGTGGTCCGGTGGTATGCAGAGACAAAATCGGCGACCCAAGTGCAAAGAAACTTTCGTCGAATTTACAACAAAGCGTCGTTCAAGACTATTAGGAAGTGGTGTGATCAGTTTTTGGCTACTGGGAGTGTTGCGAAAGGGCACGGTGGTGGTAAGCCTGGGATCAGCGATCATCATGTGGAACAAGTGCGGCAGTCATTCGAACAAAGTCCACAGAAGTAAGTGCGACAGGCAGCACGAGAACTTCGTATGAAACGTTCAACAGTGCACAAAAGTGCTTCATCAGCGATTACGTTTGTGCGCATATAAAGTGCAAATTGTGCAAGAAATCAAGCCTGTTGATCGACCAAAGCGAGAAGAATTTGCATGTGTCATGTCAGATCGCATTGCCGCGGACGAGACATTTTCATCACGCGTGATGTTTACTGACGAGGCAATCTTTCATGCGTCAAGGACTGTCAATCGTCACAATGTGCGCATCTGGGGGTCCGAAAATCCAAATGCACCTAGGGAACACATGCGCGACAGTCCGAAAGTTAATGTGTGGTGTGGTTTGATGATAAAACGCATTGTTGGGTCGTTTTTCTTTCAGGAGCCGACTATGGATGGAGCCATCTACCTGGACATGTTGGAACAATTTGTCGTGCCACAGATAACAGACCTGCAGCCAAATTTGATGCTTCAACAGGACGGTGCACCACCCCATTGGAGCCTTGATGTACGAAAATTTTTAAATGACACATTCCCGCAACGATGGATTGGCCATGGAGGTCCAATTCCTTGGCCGCCACGTTCGCCCCACATAACCCCCCCCCCCCTCGATTTTTTCTTGTGGGGCTATGTGAAAGACCGGGTATACGCTACACCAGAAAAGGACCCGCAAGACTTGAAACAGCGCATAAGAATTGCCGTCAACTCTGTCACAGAACAGATGCCCCGCAACACATGGCACGAAATCGATTATAGATATTCTCCGCGCTACCCGTGGCGCCTATGTTCAAGTGTACTGAACCGTCCACCTGTGTATGAAAACTTGATGAGCTGCTGTATGATTTCCCTGTATTTGTTCGTCAATAAATTGTGTTTCCTCTCAGATTTTATGAGTTCAAATGTTGGAGTCTTATTATGGACACCCTGTAGATTACCTACGTTGACGGTCGACGGGTCGTACCTACCGAAGATTGTCTGCGGCCCAGTAGCGCACGTTATGGCGATTCACTGCACCATAATTTGTGAACGTGGACTCATCAGAGAACATAACACCTTATAAAGACTCCAGCGTGAAATTGCGTATGGCCTATTCACAGAATGTAACTCTCGCACGGAAATCGTTCCCATGCAGCTCCTGGGTCAGTGACAGGCGCTACGGGTGAAACCTTTTGCCGTGTGCTATACGCCACACAGATGTGAGACTGACACCAGCGACTGCAGCAACGGCTCGTAAGCTGACATGCAGTTCTTCGTCTGTTACTGCAGCGCATTACCAAGCTGCCTGTTTCCCGAAGTAATTTTTCGGTTCGTAAAAACGTAATGGCTGCCGGAGCTCTTCGCCTAGAATATCTCAAGGCGTACACCATGGCTGCTTCAGTGGCATCGTGTCGGCACTCGCCGAACATGTCAACGTACTCGTTGTTCGTGTATGCCATCTTCATCCGATGTCAGTAACTGTGGTATATTGAGCCCCGCTTGTTTGTGAGGCTCGAACTGTCGGGTATGCAGCCATGTGCGGCGACAGTCGGCAGTTTAACAGCGCATCGAGGAAGTTTCTCGCTCCGTGACACCGGCGGCGTTACAACTCGGCCGCACCACATTCAGAAGGCGCACTGCGTTGTGCGCGGCGTGTGTGGTATCTGCCCCTGAAATTTTGAAGGGTTGTAGCTCCCAAACTAAAAGTAATAGGAATGTACGGTAAATTTAAATTGAGGTATACACAGCAGGTGTTACTGATTCCAGTGCATGATAGAAACAACTATTATTCCATTTGAAAAATTGTATCTTTTGGTTGTAACTCTTTGGATAACAACACAATAAACTATGTTCATAGCTCCGCGGACAGTGTAACGTTTCTTATGGTGACTTGCCACAATATATATTTCCGTCGTAACTTACAGTGGCAAACACATTTAGTGAAATACCCTGCATGTGCATTATCAGTGTAAGTGTGAATTACACTGTATGTATTCTGCTTTTCTTTTCTTTCAGTAAATTAATCAAATTACGAATTTTTTTTTCTTCCCAGTAAGCTAGCATTCCCCATTTAGTGTTATGATCTCCCCCTATCGGGACGCACCCCACAGATTGAGAATCGCTACACTGAATTACAATTTTTCTTACAAAAACTGCACAACATTATAGAGCCATTCCATGGCCGAGTCAGGGAGTCAGTGTATGCCCTTCAATCCACCCTCATAGCCACGCACTTCACACACGTGCAAATCGTCCAATGACTGGATTTCCCTGCACTCACATTCATGACTATCTGACAAGACCCCTTTCAGTCGTTTACATCTGCCAACACTCGTTCTGACTCGGTTTAGAGCTGGCCACAATTTTCTTGTTGCGGTCATCCAGCAAATTTCGATTCTTAAGTCCACTTACAACCCAAAATTCTTTCCAAACTGTCTTTGAGTCGAAGTCTTGCAGCGCTTTGCCAATTTTCCATAACGGTGTCCTAGACTTAAGTCTGTTTGTAGGTATTAGGTCTTAGTGTATGGAGAGATCTCAGTTGTCTAAGATTTTTCTGTATGCTCTTTGTAGGTAACTGCGACCGCCTAATTTCAGGAGGCTCTACATTTGCTATTCGAATCGCTTGTTTCTAAAAGGCGACAACTCACTATTGATAAATTATTCAGGAGGAAGAAAAAACATTCCAAAATCCTATTTAACAATTAAATGGCGAATTTCTTTATGCTGTGTGAAACAATTTATTCTCTGGAAAGTGTAAGGCAAATATTATCTAGTTCGAAGAATATTTGTAGCTGCTATGGTGATTTTTATCACGTGGAGTTTATACCTTTGTAGCAATAAATGACGAAACAAACGTATTTTAATTCACTTATTTAAATTACATGAAAAACAAAAAATTATATTTAATGTATGACAGTATTTCGGGTACAATAAATGTAATGTAAACTATATACGTCGTCTGGAGTGCACTATTACAAAGAAAAATTGGCGTACCAATCGCGTTGTGGGGTACATTTGATTGATAACGAAATAGCTTTCTGTTTCTCGGCTCGTTTCAGCCTAAACCACTAAATATGTCTCACATAATATTTATACCTACAAGTGTTCACGAAACTGTCCTAAGTTCACACAAAAATGAATACAAAACCTGTTACAAACACTGATTGACCACTTGTTCACATAACTACATTAAGTTTATACAAAAATGATTGGCCCTAGTCACTTTTAAATCTTCATCCAATTCTGTTCTAGGCTACATCTTCACCTGATTATAAAGACTTGATGCTGCTGATCTGTTACACACCTGAGTAGTTTCTCAGTATGATCTTTCTCCTTGTTGTGTATGGGAATATTCCCATTATATGATTGTATTTAGGAAGCATAATATTCTTTTTGGGTTTCACTAATATAATTGTACTGACTTCGACTCCTTCGATATAGGGGTTAGCAGCTACATACCTTTTCTTTTCTGAACTATACTCCTAGTACACGCACTAATGGGGAGCAAATGATACTTTGTTCTGTTTCCTAGTGCGTCTTCCCATTGTTTTAGCTAAGATAACGACCTTTTTGCAGAAAGGGACCCAACATGTTCTAAAATTCACCGTTTCACTTGTTTTTTCTGCATTAACTTTAAAACGATCAATGCGGGGGTTCACTTGTAATTGACATATACTTATTTGAATAAGTCCCCGGTCGCACATTCGTATCTTCCTTTTCACGACATCTGACTCGCAGTCAGATGGTAGATAAGAGAGATTTCCAACAGGGAAATAATGGTAGCTTTTGTCAAATTTGCAACTGTCTGGTAATAACAATAACATTCTCATAACCGTATGATTGAGGTTTTGGTCTCTGCATGTATTGCTGAACAAGCGAACGTACCTCCGTCTATTTTCATGTTATGTATCTCAAATTAAAAAACCATAGCATACTTAAAAGTAATCAAACTTAACTTCATTTCATTTTTTCATCATTATTTGAGCCCTCAAACTCTGAGAAGCTCATCCTAAGATTGTAAGTGGAACAGTTTATGTTTTCAACAAAAATCACCGATTCGTTCAGCATGGTTACAGGCTTACCACAAGTTTATTTCGGAAACGTGATCAACCCCTGGAGCTGTCTCTAATAAGAAATAATTGCAGATTTAAATCTGCCCTCTGCCAGCAGCAAGATAAAGACGGCATCCCATTTTAATTCCAGTCGGTGCGTCTATGTCTCAAGAAACCGAATCCGACAAAAAACTACATTTTCAATTTTTGAGGAGTTATCCTCTTTTAGCAATGAGCGATTCATTTGTAAAATTAGGTCTCTAAGAAGGATAGCTGCGCTGGCGGAAAAACATCGCAACACCAAATTTCACACCAGTCCCATTAAGGATGGAGCTAGTAGCGCCATTATGACGATGCAAGTCAAGTTTTTAAATAGTCGCTGTAACGGTCGTGAGCGTTAGTTACCTTTCAGATTGGACGTGGCGAGTTGATGTTGGTCAAGAATGCCTTTAAGGCGACAAAGACGCCATTATCAACACGTCACTGAGCTTGAATGAGTTCGTGTAATAGGGCTGCGAGAAGCTGGATGTTCATTATGCGATGTTGCAGAAAGACTTGGCAGGAATGTAGCCACTGTACATGATTACTGGCAGCGTTTGCCACGAAAATGTACAGTCGGAAGAAGACCGGGCTCCGTATGGGCATGTGGCACTACCGAGGGGGAAGAGAATCGAGCTTGGCGTATGGTTCTGGCCCATCGTACTCCATCTGCAGCAGCAAGTTGAACAGCAGTTGGCAT
Source organism: Schistocerca americana (assembly GCF_021461395.2). NCBI lineage: Eukaryota > Metazoa > Arthropoda > Insecta > Orthoptera > Acrididae > Schistocerca > Schistocerca americana. Next base: position 403,899,813 of record NC_060126.1, on the reverse strand, counting down.
CACAGTGACACGACGAGCTCTTACTAACCGGTTACTTCAAGGGCAGCTCCGAGCCAGACGCCCTGTAGCTTGCATTCCGCTGACCCCAAATGATCGCCATTCGCGAGTTTAGTGGTGTCAACTGAGAGCTCATTGGAGCGCAGGATGGAGGTCTGTTGCGTTTTCTGCTCAAATCTGGTTCTGCCTCGGTGTCAGTGACGGCTGTATGTTGGTTTGATGGAGGCCAGTTGAGGGACTGTTTGCTTGTTAGACATACTGGACCTACATCTGGAGCTATAGTCTGGGCTGTGATTTCGTATGACAACAGGAGCACACTCGTGGTTAGCCCACTCGCCCCGATTGCAAATTTGTACGTCAGTCTGGTGATTCGACCTGTTGAGCAGCCGGCCGAAGTGGGCGTGCGGTTAAAGGCGCTGCAGTCTGGAACCGCAAGACCGCTACGGTCGCAGGTTCGAATCCTGCCTCGGGCATGGATGTTTGTGATGTCCTTAGGTTAGTTAGGTTTAACTAGTTCTAAGTTCTAGGGGACTAATGACCTCAGCAGTTGAGTCCCATAGTGCTCAGAGCCATTTGAACCAACCTGTTGAGCTGCCACTCATGAACAGCATTCCAGGGGGTGTTTCCAACAGGACAACGCCCACCCACATACCGCTTTGTAGCCCAACATGCTCTACAGAGTGTCGACATGCTGCCTTGGCCTGCTCGACCACCATATCTCTCTCCAGTCGAGCACACATGGGACATCATCGGATGACAACTCCAGTTTCATCCACAAACAGCATTAACCGTCCCTGTGTTGACCGACCAAGTGCAATGGGCGTGGAACTTCTTCCCACACACCGACATCTTGCACCTGTATATCACAATGCGTGATTGCACTCAACATTCTGGCGGCTACATCATTTATTAATGTACCAGAATCTCACATTTTTCATGGTCTACCTCGCGCTTACATTAGCCTGTGAGCTTGCAATAGTAATAACTAAAATATGTAATCTACACAAATTTATTCCCGTAATTTCGTTAGCCTATATTACACTACTGGCCATTAAAATTGCTACACCACCAAGATGACGTGCTATAGACGCGAAATTTAACCGACAGGAAGAAGATGCTGTGATATGCAAATGATTAGCTTTTCAGAGCATTCACACAAGGTTGGCGCCGGTGGCGACACCAACAACGTGCTGACATGAGGAAAGTTTCCAACCGATTTCTCATACACAAACAGCAGTTGACCGGCGTTGCCTGGTGAAACGTTGTTGTGATGCCTCGTGTAAGGAGGAGAAATGCGTACCATCACGTTTCCGACTTTAACAAAGGTCGGATTGTAGCCTATCGCCATTGCGGTTTATCGTATCGCGACATTGCTGCTCGTGTTGGTCGAGATCCAATGACTGTTCGCAGATTATGGAATCGGTGGGTTCGGGAGGGTAATACGGAACGCCGTGCTGGATCCCAACGGCCTCGTATCACTAGCAGTCGAGATGACAGGCATCTTATCCGCATGGCCGTAACGGATCGTGCAGCCACGTCTCGATCCCCGAGTCAACAGATGGGGGCGTTTGCAAGACAACAACCATCTGCAGGAACAGTTCGACGACGTTCGCAGCAGCATGGACTATCAGCTCGGAGACCGTGGCTGTGGTTACCCTTCACGCTGGATCACAGACAGGAGCGCATGCGATGGTGTAATCAACGACGAACCTGGGTGCACGGATAGCGAAAAGTCATTTTTTCGGATGAATACTGGTTCTGTTTACAGCATCATGATATTCGCATCCGTGTTTGGCGACATCGCGGTGAACGCACATTGGAAGCGTGCATTCGTCATCGCCTTACTGGCGTATCACCCGGCGTGATGGTATGGGGTGCCATTGGTTACACGTCTCGGTTCACCTCTTGTTCGCATTGACGGAACTTTGAACAGTGGAAGTTACATTTCAGATGTGTTACGACCCGTGGCTCTACCGTTCATTCGATCCCTGCGAAACCCTACATTTCAGCAGGATAATGCACGGCCGCATCTTGCAGGTCCCTTACGGGCCTTTCTGGCTATGGAAAATGTTCGACTGCTGCCCTGGCCAGCACATTCTCCAGATATCTCACCAACTGAAAACGTGTGGTGAATGGTGGTCGAGCAGTGGCTCGTCACAATACGCCAGTCACTACTCTTGATGAAGTGTGGTATCGTGTTGAAGCTACGTGGGCAGCTGTACCTGTACACGGCATCCAAGCTCTGTCTGACTCAATGCCCAGGCGTATGAAGGTCGTTATTACGACCAGAGGTGGTTGTTCTGGGTTCTGATTTCTCAGGATCTATGCACCGAAATTGCGTGAAAATGTAATCACATGTCAGCTCTAGTATAATATATTTGTCCAATGAATACCCGTTTATCATCAGCATTTCTTCTTGGTGTAGCAATTTTAATGGCCAATAGTGTATATATTTTTTGATGTTGCAATTTTTTCCGTCAGTGTATTTCGGGAATTATGGCTGAAACCTCTCTGCACATGCAACAGTTTTTGCGCTTCCTGTGTACATAATTGACTGCTGTCACCAGCGTTAATAAATTTTCAGTGATTATGACAGTAAAAGATTTATTAACAAAAGTCGGAATAACCCGTACCAAATACTGCATTCCAGTCCGCTTTTTCCGAGAGAATTTTTACTGTTTCAGACTTGCAGCAGCAAAATTTTTTCTTCAAAGTCTAAAATTAGGGCCGCATACTAAACGGGAAATTTTATTTCCCAGCTACGACTTAAGATGACAGTTTCAATTTACCCTGACGACGTGCTGTCGCTGCAAAAGGCTCCATTAGACGAAAGTTGCTGGAACCCGAGGTTAATGACGCCGCTTTACTGGCAGCTATCGAGCATGGAAGTAAGATCCGAGTTTAACGTCCCGTCGACGTCGAGGTCACTCGGGACGGAGCAACGCACGGATTTTGCAAAGGAGGTGGAGGGAAATCGGTTGTGACTTTTCCTAAACAGCCACTCCGCGTTTGGCCTAGGTGAAAACCTAGAAAACCTAAAAATCAGGAGGGCTTGACAGGGATTCGAGCCTTCGCCCTCCCCAATATGAGTAGAGAGTTTTAACCACTCCGTACCTGTCATACAGTAAGTTTCGAATAAGACTCTTACATATCTACCTGTATGTCTGTAATCAACATGACAATGCAACATATATATTACGAGGTTGTAAGAGGTCCATGACTAAGGAATTTATTGCTAGCGCACTCGAGCAGATGTAATTCGATGGACTCCTCACGCGCTGCCTGTGATATGTAAGCTATAAGAGAATCTCAGACCAGAGAACAGTGTTGGCTGCAGTAACAGCAGTGTCAGTAGGAGTAAGTAGTGGCTATCAGTCGTGTGTATGGAGTTGGCCGGGCCGGTCATGGGGAGCGATGGTGGTGCCTGTGCGATGTAATATAAGGTAAAAGCAGCCGCGCGCATATGTAGTTTGTTACAAGAAAATTTCTACTATTGTTATATCAAGTCCCATGTAAAAGTTTAAAAAAATCTTTTAATAATAATCTTTCTTATTAAAATTAACTTTTGGCAATCATTCATCTCAGTTTAAAGAATTTACTAATTTCTCCAATCCACGATCATCCCGATTATTGTAAAGAAAAATCAGTTGCTTCTTTTTATACATGACAAATCTATCGGGCAGCGTTGCACTGGGCTGTGCCAGAAAAATTTCTTATAGGAGCAGATATATGTGCGTTATCCGGCGACTTCATTGAGGTACGATTTTCAATTCATTCAGAATGAATTTTCAGGGCCATGACGCAGCACTGCTGACGTCCAAAATTTATCAATTTAGATTCACAGTCAGTTATTGAAAGGTTATAAGTGAGCCACAATTTTATTGAGAGATTAGTCACATTTTATTATTGGTAGGTTACGGAATTTATCTGTTGGTAGGTTATACTAAATGTGAATGTTATAAATATTTTTTACTGTTGGGAGGTTACAAGGTATTAGAAAATTCGCGTTACGTATGGTACTGGTCAGAGATCACGTAACGATGCACAGATACCGACGGCGCGGAATAGCATTCCTTGCTAATGGTGATGTGACACGCTGGTCACTACAGAATAATATAAAAATGGTTCAAATGGCTCTGAGCGCTATGGGACTTAACATCTGAGGTCATCAGTCCCCTAGAACTTATAACTACTTAAACCTAACTAACCTAAGGACACTACACACATCCATGCCCGAGGCAGGATTCGAACCTGCGACCGTATCGGTCGCGCGGTTCCACACTGGAGCGCCTAGAACCGCTCGGCCACAGCGGCCGGCAATATAAAAATAGTTACGGCCATTGCAAAATCCCACCCATTCTTAGCTTCTGGGTGAGTGCACTCGTCTTATTACAGTGGTATCTGTATTCTTTGTAGTAACAAAAATGATTAGTGTTAGAGTGAGAAACCGCGTACCATTCTTACTGCATTCTTTCCTGTGCAGGAAATGAGTACAAATTATCAAAGTGGATGTACGTGTGTGTGTGTGTGTGTGTGTGTGTGTGTGTGTGTGTGTGTGTGTGCATGCATGCTTCACATTTCCTCCTGAACCAGCGCACCGATTTCAACCGAATTTGTAGTACACGTATCACTTTATAGTACACGTATCACTTAGTGCCTGGAAAGAATCATTGTGGGGTAAGAACCACTCACCTATCAAAAGGGTGGGGGTAGGAATGAAAACGCAATGGCGCCAATGACATAAGAATAACATACTTTATTCCTCCAATATTTGAGAATGAGAGCACTGAGAGACTTACAAAAAGAAAAAAAAAACTTTTCACATAATTTCAAACCTTTACGAAACTTTTTCTCGCTAACGACCCCCACAAGATGAGGAAAGGAAAACAGTTTAGCGCTTACCACATTTTCGCTGGTCATGCAGTAAAACTGCCACATGATACATGATGTTTTAATTTATTACTTCTTTGCTAGTAACTGTATGCGTGACACATATTGCAGAAAATACTCACGTATACCACTGAACGAATCACAAAAATTACATCAATGTACTACGCTTAGTTCAGCAGGTATGACGTCATGAACATCGACTTGCGTGAGAAACTATCGTATCATGCAAGACGTTCATTACTTCGTTGCAGTTATATTAGCAACACTTTCCACAGAAAGTTTAAATTTATAACTTGGTTGCAACTAACTCTATTCGCAATACTTTTCGCAGATTGTATCCACATTTGATGCTGAACGTACCTGGAAAAATATATCATAGCACGATACCTAGTTCAGGAGATATGGTCATAAACACTGAGATGCCTGAGAAACTGCCGCATCACAAACGACCTTTTACACTACTGGCCATTAAAATTGCTACACCACGAAGATGACGTGCTACAGACGCGAAATTTAACCAACAGGAAGAAGATGCTGTGATATGCAAATGATTAGCTTTTCAGAGGATTCACACAAGGTTGGCTCGTCACAATACGCCAGTCACTACTCTTGATGAACTGTGGGGTGGTGTTGAAGCTGCATGAGCAGCTGTACCTGTACACGCCATCCAAGCTCTGTTTGACTCAACGCCCAGGCGTATAAAAGCCGTTTTTACGGCCAGAGGTGGTCGTTCTGGGTACTGATTTCTCAGGATCTATGCACCCAAATTGGGTGAAAATGTAATCACATGTCAGTTCTAGTACAATATATTTGTCCAATGAATACCCGTTTATCATCTGCATTTCTTCTTAGTGTAGCAATTTTATTGGCCAGTAGTGTAGTTCCATCTGACGGAGGGGGAGGAGGAAATGGACACAGAAAGGGAAGAGGAGGAAGTGGACAACAAAGAAAGGTGGGGAAGAGGAGAGAGAGAGAGAGTGACTGAGACAGAGAGAGAGAGAGGGGGGGGGGGGGGGGGGGGAAGCGGAGATGAACCAATAGAAGATTGAAATTAATTCATACCCGAGCAACACCAGATAATCGGCAAGTAATTATATAAAGCGAAAGTCAATTATAAGAGTTCAGAATAAATTCAGAAATAATATATAATCGAATTAGCCCTTATCTGGAATGACAGTTACCTGAGATGAGAATTAAATGCTCATATTAAAGACGTTAAACGAAGAACCTACTGCCCATCCATTAGCTCAGAGATTATCTTTTATTGTGATGATATTAAAAAGAGATATCTTCCTCATTAGCCATTTCCCTTCAGACAGGCAACGCTAGATTAAGATCAGTCCTTTCGTCAGAATAAAAAAGAAAAAAAAATCGTTATAGAACATTATGGTATCTGGTTGTGGATATTTCGTGAATCACTGTCACTTCCTCCCACTCTAGATGCAGTCGAGAACAGTGCACAGAAAGGACGACCGTAGGTACGCCTTCATGTGAGGCTTTAATCTATAATTTTACCTTCATAGTCTATTCGCGAGGTATGTGTAGGAGAAAGTTATATGTGACAGATCAAAACTGTGTGCCAGACAGGTACTCAAAGCTGGGAACTCTGCCTTTCGCAGGCAAATACTCTACCGACTAAGATATCCAAGCGTGTCTCACAATTTTATTTCCGAAAATAATTATCCAGCACAGTTACATTCGACATCCTAAGATCATAAAATACTGGCCTTGGTAGAGCGCCCACCACTGCGAAAATCATATTGTCATGTTGACGTTGTGGTTCATGCAGTCCTGGGCGTTGTTATCGCATTGTCATGTCGACAACATGGTTGCCAGGGTGTAATATTGCCTGTATTGTTATTGTAAGTTGAAGCGCCAAAGAAACTGGTATAGGCACGCCTGTTCAAATACAGAGATACGTAAAAAGGCAGAATACGGCGCTGCTGTCGACAACGCCTATATAAGACAAGTGTTGGCGCAGTTGTTAGATCGGTTACTGCTGCTACAATGGCAGGTTATAAAGATTTAAGTGAGTTTGAACGTGGTGTTATAGTCAGCGCACGAGCGATGGGTCTTGTCGTCAGCGAGGTCATTGAAGACGGAACACAAGCTCAGAATGAGCAGCGACGGGGAAGTAAGTCAGCCGGTGTTTCTTTCTTTTTTTTTTTTTAATCCAATCGAATCATCGGCCATTCGACATATCCGTTTAAGGTAACCACGAAAAATCTCTCTAGATGACGTGAAGATGCTGTGAAACCCAGTGTCCTCTTATCCGGAAGTGTCACATCACTGCTCCATATCGCTCGGTATCCGTGAATGGAACAGGAAGTGACGAAAATTGCATTTATGACATGCCATGAATCCTCTGCCGCACACAGCACTGCTACATCGACTGGTCGTCTAATGCGGCGAGTTAGATCTGTTATCACACCACCTGTTCTACACACAACAAAAGTTTTGCATCTACATAAATTGGCCTGTATTTTCACTTGGAATGTGTCCAGGCTACAAAATCAAAATAACGGCCATTTTGATAACGATAACATGTTTCTTTTTCACATTACTCCTAAGCAACGTCGATACGCGACAGCTCTCCCTTGCTCGGATACAGACTCGAATCCGTCGTGACGTACCATCGATGAGATCATCAAACCAGCCCTGGTCCAAATCGGCCCACTCGCCAATGGCGATTTTGCATAAGTCACGCAGAGTCCGTAGTCGTCGTCGACGTCCAAAAACAGCTTGTTTCAATTGATCCCACACAGATTTGATTTGGTCCATGTCTGGGGAACAGGCAGGCCAAACATTCTGATGATCCTAGCGTGATGAAGGAACGGGTTCATGAGAAAATCCCAATAAGCTCACGAGTAATCATAATCTAATATGTTTGGTCCCATTACGGTTTGCAGAATTTCGTCCCTTCACTGTAGAGCAGTGAGATTACCCACAACAACCAGGAGAGATGTGCGGTGGCCCTTCCAAGAATATCACTCTACCCCTACCTTGTTGCACATGTGGGACACAGTATTGGAGGATTTCGATATTACCTGGTTTTCTCCAAACAAGTTGTCTGCGATTATCAGGATACAAACAGGCCCGATTTCTTCCGCTGGAGTGTTCAGTCTGCATGATTCCTCGCACTTTTGTGGTGGAGTCAATAGTGTTGTAACGTACAATGTGGTGTTCACCATGGTCGTCGGGAATGAAGATTCACATCACGCAATCGTCTCCTAATAGTTAGGTCCAATATGCGACATCCTGTAGCTTCTTCGAACGCCGAATTCCGCTCTGGAGCACTCAGACCACCGTTCCTTCGGCTCAGAAGTCGTACAATTCGATCATCCCGTGCACCTGTTGAATGTGGGCAGCCTGTGCCGTTGAAGCCCTCAACACTACAACTCCGGTGCACACGGCGAGCAACTTCCTTGGTTGACGAGCCTTCTGTGCGTAAAGTTATAGTGCGGACTCTCTATCTGGTCGCAATTATCCTTCGTGGCATGATGGATGTCCACTTTGTTGTTCCACAGACGCATCTAATGCGTTCCTGCAGGTACTTTACTTTCAACTGAAATGCTATATTCCATTCGAGTGCGGCATTCTACCCGCAGGTAGCGCTCATGGTAACTGCGTGTGTATTTACAAACAACGTCAGAGGTGACCTTCAAACCGGTTCAGGAACAGTCACAACATGAGCACATCTGCATGACATGTCGGCGTGATACAAGACTTTTATTGACTTATACGTAATAGCCAATAGCAGTACACGATTCAGACACCTTAACAACCTCGCTTTGCGTCTAGGCATTTTATTCATGAGCGATGCCTCAACGGCACCGGGCTATTCCTGACCGAGTCCTTGCTCCCACGAAGGGAAGGTATTTTGATGACACTGGGGGCCAGGGGACATTTTTGTGTTCCTGACAACACTGCGCAACCATGGGTGCAACGATCCCGTGACACTGGAGAATCCATTAGGCGAGAGGGAAATGGCATTGGCGTGCAACAACACCGGTCAAAGATAACGAAGCTGTAAACACATATCGGCAAAATCGTTGTTAAGCGCCGTGTAATTAAAACATTTTAATCCGTTTATCAGTTCAGCTGACACGATATGGCGATAGCTATGGGAGGCTGGACTAAAACGCAAACGTGCGGCCTTTAAAGGGAATCTCTGCGTTGATTATCGACTCTGTGGATTAGAGTTTGCTGAGAAACATATCTATCGTCACTGGCGAATCTGTATTTTCCACAGCAAACGATGGTCCAGTGAAGGTACAGTGCGTCAATTATTGAACTATACGGAAAAAAGCGTAAATTAGTGAAAAACTACGACGTACACGCGCATTATTCATCATATATACGTCACTTCAGATATTCGGATTTAGGTTATGACGTGTTCGATATGCCTGCAATCATTGGTGGTGATGTGGCGCAGACGAATAGCCAAATTCTGCATGTCTCGCTGAAATGTCGGAACATCGATGCTGTCGATTACCTCCTGAATGGCTGTTTTCAGCTCAGCAGTGGTTTGGGTTTATTGCTGTATACCTTGTCTTTAATATAGCCAATCGCGGCCCATGTCAGTCGCCTCTGGTTACCCCAGAGCCAGAATGCAGTCCTCAAAGTGCTCTACCGGAACATCAAACACTCTCCTGTTTCTATGGGGTCGAGCTCCGTCTCACATGAACCACATCTTGTCGAAGTCAGTGTCACTTTGGATAAAGGGGATGAAATCATCTTCCAAAACCTTCACGTACCGTTCAGTAGTCACCGTGCCATCATGGAATATCGCACCGATTATTCTGTGACTGGACATTGCACTCTACACAGTCACCTGTTGAGGGTAAACTCGATCGCAAAATATGGATTCTCAATAACCAAAATGCTCCAATTATGCTTATTGACGAATCCATCCAAGTGAAAGTGAGCTTCATCGCTAAACCAGACCATACATGCGCATACTAATTCCCATGATGTCCGCGGCCAACAGTGCAGTTTGAACGTCCTAACGCAAACCGTTCATAAGTTCTGTCGATTTTATTTCATGTAGTTCAATAATTGTTACCCCGTTTATAAGCCTTTTGTAGACAAATATGTTCGTAAGTTATCCTGCAATGACCGTAGGCATGTGGCAATTTGGCTTCAAAATGGCTCTGAGCACTATGGGACTTAACATCTGAGGTCATCAGTCCCCTAGAACTTAGAACTACTTAAACCTAACTAACGTAAGGACATCACACACATCCATGCCCGAGGCAGGATTCGAACCTGCGACCGTAGCGGTCGCGCGGATCCAGTCTGAAGCGCGTAGAACCGCTCGGCCACTCCGGCCGGCGGCAATTTGGGGCGGGTTTGTGACAGTTCTATGGATATTTCTGAGGAGCCCCGAAACTTAAGGTAGTTCTTTTCTTTCGCATTCATTGGCTACTCCATCTCACAACAAAACTCTCACATTCCAACCTAACCTAGACCTCGGGCTAAGCGACAGATTAGTCTGTCATCACAACTATGTTATTTGCTTTGACATTCATTGGCTTCGCCAACTCAAACCAATACTGTCAACTTCCAACCTAACCTAGACCTCGGAGCGGAGAACGTCTTCGTCAGTTCTTGTTCGACTCACTTGAAGATGGCTGGCAGCTGTCTAGTCGAAATATCGTGCAATGAAGTTTAAGCGCTATGTAAGACAGAGCGGAGAAAGTCTTCGTCAGTCCTTGTTCGGCTCCCCCCCAAGATGGCTGGCAGTTGTCCAGCCGAAATATCGTGCAATGAAGTTTACGACGACCGGGTGCAAGCCCGAAATCTTTTTGAACAGTTGATTCGCCGGGAAAATTTCAAATTTTACAGTTTTTTTTTTTTTTGCTTTCACATTCTTTGGGTTCGCCAACTCCGTAACATACTGTCACCTTCCAACCTAGCCTAGATCTCGGGCTAAACTACAGATTAATCTGTCAGCAAAACCAGGTGTTTTGCTTTCACTTTCGTTTGCTCCGCCTCCTCACAACCTTACTGTGGTCAGTTCCAACCTAACCTCGAGCTTACAGATCATTCTGTCATTACAACTAGATTTTTTGGTTTCACATTCATTGGCTTCGCCAACTCACAACCGTACTATCACCTTCCAACTTAATCTAAAGCTGAGGCTAATCTACAGGTCAGTCTGTCATCACAATTAGGTTTATAGAGCAGATGTGATGAGCGTAATGTAATAAGATTTCTCTTCACGGCTGGCCCCATTCTGCAACAGACCCGAGCCACACTGTAAACGTCTGGGCGGAGACGAAACGGACCATGAGAGAAAACTGGTTTGACCCGCGCGAAGAACCCGTGATGACCTTTGGAATATTGGCGTAGCTGGCTGGGAGAAGATGGCAGAAAATGACAGATTTATTACTCACTTCATAGACTCCCTCCCTTGGAGTATGCAGATGGTCACTGGACTGGAAGGCGTTTGAACAGGATATTAGGTGCTAAAGAACACACGCGCTGTGCTCTTTTTATGGCCAAAGAAATATTGTTAATAACCGTAAAATGTTCATTCTGTTCATTTGCCAATTTATCGAGATTAAACAAATTAACGAAGTAAAACAAAAAAATAATTGCCGAACGTGTGATTCGACCTGATCTGTTATTATTTGTCGTTTTATTACGAGGAACAACAACAATTGTAAAAAAAAATGCTTCTTGATAAAGTTTAGATCTTAAACTCCTCTTGCAAACCTGAAATCTTCGTTACCAGTAAAAAAAAAAAACTATAAATTCTCCTGGGGATCTAAGTCTTCTTGGAGAATGAAAGTCATCTTTGGAACTATAAACATTCTTTAAAATAGTGATCTTCTTGAAATCTAATGGGCAGTTGTGCTACTATTATGGTGTTAGAGCTACGTGTAGGTAATTCAGCTTTCTGTACTTGTCCCTCATTTATCGCTTCAACATCCAGTGCTGTAGAAGGAGGTAATCTAGAAACTTCGGAGTGCTACAGTGTATAGGTAGTGTATTGCACATTGTTATTCTACCCTTCATTCCACCTGATGACTTCAAGTGCCTTTTTTCGCGCCTGAAATCCTAGGAAAGACATGAAACAAATGGTCTTGCTTGGTTTTAGGCAGTACGTGCATCTTGTTGAGCGCAACTTCCTTAATTAAACTAACAATTAGGCTCACGGCTTCAAGTGCCATTTTCCACGTCTGAAAATACTAGGAATGACACGGAGCAGATTGTTTTGTGCGTTTTTTGAAGGTAAGTACATCTTGCTTAGTTACAATATCAATTACAAGGGCCCTTCACTTTTACCAGCAGTAATGTGCACTTTTTAATGTGATTCGATGCTTTATAATATGATGGGAAATTCAAATTTCAGCGATACTCGCTTTTTGTGCTGTCTAGTGTACACAATGAGAGAACTGTTTCACTCAAAACACCAAGTGGATTTTTTGGTCATCAATTTTCTCTTTATCCCACAGTAACACTGGGTATAACGCACTATTTGATGACTGTATTACAATCTCCGTGTTCCCTTACAGTCTCTGTCCTCTAAGGCTGTTTCTGGTACCATCTCTCCCTGATCTCTTAATCTACATCAACATTATACTCCGCAAGCCACGTAATGGCGCGTGGCGGAAGGTACTTTCGGTACCACTATCTGATCCCTCCAGCCCTGTTACACTCGCGAATAGTGCGTGGGAAGAATGATTGTCGGTAAGCTTCTGTATTGGCTCTAATTTCTCTAATTTTCTCCTCGTGGTCAATATGCGAGATATATGTGGCAGGGAAGTAATATGTTGTCTGACTCCTCCTGAAAAGTGCTATCCCGAAATTTCAGTAGTGATGCACAACATCTCTCTTGTAACGTCTGCCAGTGGGGTTAGTTTAGCATCTCCGTGACGCTCTCTCGCCAGCTAAACGATCCCGTGACGAAACGCACCGCTCTTCGTTAGACCTTCCCTATCTCCTCTATTAGTCCTACCTGATAGGGACCCCAGATACATGAACAATACTCAAGAATCGGGCGAACAAGCGCCTTATAAGCCACTTCTTTCGTAGATGAGTTACATTTCCTTAAGATTCTTCCGTTGAATCTGAGTCTGGTGTGTGCTTTTCCCACTACCTGTTTTATGAGGTCATTCCACTAGATATTGTCTCCAGCTGTTTATCATCAGTAGTGTAGCTGTACAGTAGTGGATTTCTTTTCCTGTGTATGCGCAATATGTTACATTTATTTACGTTCGGGGTCCACTGCCAGAGTCCACACCGTTCATCAATTCTCTGCAGGTCGTTCTGCAAATTCTTACTACCTTCTGGCGTTGCTACTTTGGTATAAACAAAGGCATCAGCTGCGAATAGTCTTAAAGAGCATCCGACGCTTTCTACTACACCATTTATACATATTGTGAACAGCGACAGTCCTATCACACTTCCCGCTGGTATTCCGGACATTACCTTTACATCTGTCGATTTAATTCCGTTAAGAGCGACGTGTTGAGTTCTATCTGCAAGAAAGTCTTGAATCCAATCGCAGGTCTGCTCCGTTACTCAGTAAGCTCGTATTTTTCTTTATTAAACGGGAATGCGGGATGGTGTCAAATGCCTTACTGAAATGAAGGAATACGGCATCAATCTGACCGCCGTTGTCCACTGCACTGTGGATCTCACGGAGGGCAGAGCGAGCTGACTTTCGCAGGATCTCTGTTTGCGGAATTCATGTTGATTTTTGTAGAGGATATGTTCATTTTGCAAGAACGTCGTAATTCTTGAGCATAAAACGTGTTCCATAATTCTACAACAGATTGACGTCAACGATTAGGTCTATAATTGTATGGATCTGTCTTACGGCCTTTCTTAAAAATGGGGATGACCTGCGCTTTTTTCCAGTCGTTAGGTACCTTTCTTTAGATTTGTATGATTTGTGGTGTAACCGAAATTTAACGGGTTCCTTTTAGTACTAACGTGGAAGAGCTCGCACTTTTGAATATTTAGAGCCCACAGCCGCTTTTTGTGCCATACAGATACCTTGTCTAAATCATTTTGCAATTGGTTTTGATTTTCTGATGACTTTACTAGACAATAAAAGACATCTCATCAACAAACAATCAAAAAGGGCTGCGAACATTGTTTCTTAAATCGTTTATATATTCGTGGGTTAGAAACAGCAGAGGGTCTATCATATTTCCTTGGCGAACGCCAGATATCACTTCTGTATTACTTTATGACTTTCCGTCAGTTACTACGATCTGTGACCCGTCTAACAGGAAATCACGGATGCAGTCCTACAACTGAGACGTACTCCACAGACATGGAATTTGATTAGAAGCCACTTGTGAGAAAGAGTATCAAGTTCCTTCTGGAAATCTAGAAATCAGGAATCAGTTTGAGATCCTCTGTGCATAGCACTCATTACTTCATGTGAGTAGTAGCTTGTTGTGTTTCACAAGAACGATATTTTCTGAATTTTACAATTTTTGTTGCCTACTTTCGCCAAGTAAACACATACTCGTCTGCACTGAGCTTCTTCCTTCTTCTTGTAAACAAGATTTGTCTGGCACCAAAGTACCATAGGGAACCTTAGCTAGTAGACCTGTGCTCTCGGCTATACTCCATCTCTTCCAAGCCAAGATGTTTGCATCGGGAAATGCTTCAAGGCCACCATAGTCTGCATGATGCGTGTCAGCAGACTGTTACTTCGAGATAATTCATAAAGTTCGAACAAATAATATGTTCCAAAATCCTACTGCATATCGACATCATTGACATGGGTCTGTAATTCAGTGGAGTATTCCTATTTTATTTTTAAGAGGAACGAACACATCGGCCGCAATAGGCCACTGAAATAAATTAAACAGTGGTAAGCGAAAATTTGTACCAGACCGGGAGTTGAACCAGAATTTCCCGCTTTAAGCGAGAATCCGGACACGTTTCCTATCCCAGCCAAATTCTCAGCTTGTCACAGGCTGGTAGCGTCCACTGTCCATTAATCTCTTTGCTCGCAGTTTTTGGTTGAGTCCCACGCAGAAGTGCAGCAGAAAAACATAGCATTGACCTGACTAATGTTTGAAATGGTGCTGGAGGGAACTAACACTATAAATCCTGCGGGGCTGTCCATAAATCCGTAAGAGTACGAGCGGGTGGGGATCTCTTCTGAACACCACATTGCAAGGCATCTCAGTTATGTTCAATAACGTTCATGTCTGGAGAGTTTGATGGCCAGCGGAAGTGTTTAAAGTCAGAAGAGTCTTCCTGGAGCCACTCTAGCAATTCTGGACGTGTGGGATGTCGCATTGTCCTGCTGGAATTGCCCAAGTCCGCCGGAATGCAGAATGGACATGAATGGATCCAGGTGACCAGACAGTCAGAGTCTTATCTAGACGTATCAAGGGTACCATATCACTCCAACTGCACACGCCCCATACCATTACAGAGCGGTCCCCTGCTGACATGCAGGGTCCATGGATTCGTGAGGTTGTCTCCATACCCGTACACGTCCATCCGCACAATACAATTTGCAACGAGACTCGCCCGACTAGGCAAAATGTTTCGAGTCATCAACAGTCCAATGTAGGTGTTGATGGGCCCAGGCGAGGCGTAAAGTCTTTTGGCACGCATTAATGAAGGGTGCACGAGAGGGCCTTCGGCTCGGAAAGCCCATATCGATGGTTCGCACGCTGACACTTATTGTTGGTCCAGCACTGAAATCTCCAGCACTTTGCGGAAGAGTTGCACTTTCGTCACGTTGAACGATTCTCTCCAGTCGTCGTTGGTCCCATTCTTGCAGGTACTTTTTCCGGCCGCAGCGAAGTTTTTCCGAATTCCTGAGATTCACCCTTGTGAAATGGTCGAGCGGGAAAATCCCCACTTCATCGCTATCTCCCAGATGCTGTGTCCCATCGCTAGTGTGCCGACTATAACACTCACTTGCATCTTGATAACCTGCCATTGTAGCAGCAGTAACCGACCTAACAACTCCGCCAGTCACTATTTGTCTCATATAGGCGTTGCCGATCGCAGCGCCTTATTCTGCCTGTTTGCATATCACTGTATTTGAATATGCATGCTCATACCAGTTTCTTTGGCGATTCATACGATTTAATGCCAAATTGCGACCGATGCCCTTGTGTCTTTTATAATCTTGTGAATATAGACGGCCCCCGTATCAAAATGTGGTGTGTGTTCTGTCGAATGTGTCCGATAGATGGACACCACACCTGTGTAACTTTCCAGTCTCTATGTGCCGAGATTTGTTGAGCGAGCTGTGATTGATAAGTAAGCACCACTGTATCAAATGGTTCAAATGGCTCTGAGCACTATGGGACTTAACATCTGAGGTCATCAGTCCCCTAGAACTTAGAACTACTTAAACCTAACTAACCTAAGGACATCACACACAGCCATGCCCGAGGCAGGTTTCGAATCTGCCTGTCCGCAGCTCGTGGTCGTGCGGTAGCGTTCTCGCTTTCCACGCCCGGGTTCCCGGGTTCGATTCCCGGCGGGGTCAGGGATTTTCTCTGCCTCGTGATGGCTGGGTGTTGTGTGATGTCCTTAGGTTAGTTAGGTTTAACTAGTTCTAAGTTCTAGGGGACTGATGACCATAGATGTTAAGTCCCATAGTGCTCAGAGCCCTCGAATCTGCGATCGTAGAGGTCACGTGGTTCCAGACTGAAGCGTCTAGAACCGCTCGGCCACATTGGCCGGCACCACTGTATCAGCAAACCTTGAAAGAAACCTAATTCGTGAACAATCAAGCCCTGTAGATTTTCTTTTATTATTTAAGCTGCATCTTTACACCTAGGATATCTATTTCTAAGTGACTCATGTTGGCACCTGAGTACAGCATCACGCTGGAGACTCCAAGGAAAACGAACGGCCGCGCGGAGTGACCGTCCGGTTTAGGGCGCCATGTCACGGATTGCGCGGACCCTCCCGCCGGAGGTTCGAGTCCTTCCTCGGGCATGGTTGTGTGTGTTGTTCTTAGTATAAGTTAGTGTAAGTAGTGTGTAAGTCTAGGGACCGATGATCTCAGCAGTTTGGTCCCTTAGGAATTCACACACATTTGAAAACGAACGTAGACTGCACTTGTCACCATAATACAGACGCAGCACTCGGCGTGATGGCGTGGGACGCACTAGGTAAACAACGTGGTCACCTCTGGTTCGCTTAGCCTGTAAATGAGCAGTATGCGTTATGTTTCTGACATATTAAGGCCTGTAGCTGGTCCCTCTCTACATCCACATCTATATTCTGCAAGCCACCAGACACTGAGTGGTACAGGGTACATCTGGCATCAGTATCTTTTCTCAGATTCCCTGTTTCATTCGCAAACGATTCGAGGGAAGAATGATTGTCGATAAACCTTCACATTAGTCCAAATTTCTAAGATTTAACAGCCGCGCGGAGTGGCCGCGTGGTTTCAGGCGCCATGTAACGGACTGCGCGGCCCCTCCCGCCAGAGATTCGAGTCCTCCCTCGGGCATGGGTGTGTGAGTTGTTCTTAGCGTAAGTTAGTCTACGTTAGTTTAAATAGTGTGTCAGTCTAGGGGCCAATGACCTCAGGAGTTTGGTTCCTTAGGAATTCACACACATTTGAACATTTTATGATTTAACGTGGTTACTTCACGAGACGTAAGCGGAAGGATGTAATATGTTGCCCAACTTTTTACGGTACATACCCACTCAGACTTCAAACAATAAACCTCTCCATGATACTTTCTGCACTATGCTGAGCAAAAGGAGGCCCGACACGATATTAGGAAGTATCTCAAATGGTTCAAATGGCTCTGAGCATTACGAGACTTAACATCTGAGGTCATCAGTCCCCTAGAACTTAGAACTACTTAAACCTAACTAACCTAAGGGCATCACACACAGCCATGCCCGAGGCAGGATTCGAACCTGCGACCGTAGCGGTCGTGCGGTTCCAGACTGAAGCGCCTAGAACCGCTCGGCCATATGAAGTATCTCACCTCAGTGCAAACCTCTAATAATAATAACACTAATAATAGTAACAATAATAAACAACAATAATCTCTTTTTAATACTTCTGCTTTAATTCCAATTTAAGTCTCTCGTTATTGCTACTCCTAGTTATAATGATTCCTGTAAGTTGTCACCAATAGTGTAATACGACAGCAGTGAATTTCTTCTCCTATTTATTCGCACGTTACAGTCTCTACACCAATCATCGACCATTTGCAGGACCTCCTGCAGTTCGCTACCGGCGTCTTGCCCTGGTACTTTCTTGTAGAGAACTGCATCACACGCAAACAGCCTCACGGAGCTTCCGGCGTTAAACACTAGATCTTCGAAGTCATCGTGACCTTACCTTTCACGGTAGTTAACACGTCAATGTTGTCATTTAGCCCGTCGCTTCTCAGTGATGTCAGTAGCAGACCTCGAGGAAGGAGAAGTGTCGATGTGTGCATTTCACTGATTCAAAAATGGTTGCGGCATTACTCCTATCCTCTCCATTCTGTGTGTAACTCAAACTGAACGAATAATAGAATGAAAAAATGTACCTTCACTTCAACTTCTCACGTCCTGTGTATTTGTGGAAAAATGGTTCAAATGGCTCCAAGCACTATGGGATTTAACATCTGAGGTCATCAGCCCCCTAGACTTAGAACTTCTTAAACCTAACTACCCTAAGGACATGAGACACATCCATGCCCGAGGCAGGATTCAAACCAGCGACCGTAGCAGCAGCGCGGTTCCAGACTGAAGCGCCTAGAACCGCTCGGCCACTTCGGCCGGCTATTTGTAGAAACGAAGTATCTTAAATGAGGTTGAGCCTGTTCTTTGGGTGATGGGTAGCGTATCTGCTAACTCAGGTTTGCCAGTCCTAAAATATAAGTACTTGGACAGAGAGGTTACTTGCACAACTCATTCGGGAAGCAGACAAAGGGTGTTTTCGCGAAATTGGTCAGCGCGCGGTAAGGTCGGGTCCACACAATAGGTTGAACTTTTGCGCCAACAGTGCTGGTCAAATGTGTGGATCGATGAAATGGAATTGGAACGAACATTGGTCCTAATGCTGATGCTGCTCCAGTGCCTGCCGCTATTTTGACCAAACACCAAAGATATTGCATCAATACCGAGACGGTTGGACACTCGAGTTTAATTGTGTCTTATAGTTCCAGGACGAATTTTTGAAAACTCAGTGTCTAAGGAAAAGTGGAGTAACATGCAAGTTCTTGACTTTTTGGAACTTTACCAGATACAAATACATTTGTGGAATACTATTATGCAGAACCACAAAATCGCAATGTCACTGCGGATGAATGGCAATCAAAGAGCTACCGTTACACAATTGCTGAATCTCTTTTCGGAATCGTACTTGCTCAGGGTATAAATACACACATATACCTAAAAAGATTGATTATTGGTGTGTATATCGTTATACAGGGTGGTCCACTGATAGTGACCGGGCCAAGTATCTGACAAAATAAGCATCAAACGAAAAAACTACAAAGAACGAAACTTGTCTAGCTTGAAGGGGGAAACCAGATGGCGCTATGGTTGACCCGCTAGATGGCGCTTCCATAGGTCAAACGGATATCAATTGCGTTTTTTGAAATAGGAACCCCCATTTTTTATTACATATTCGTGTAGTACGTAAAGAAATATGAATGTTTTAGTTGGACCACTTTTTTCGCTTTGTGATAGATGGCGCTGTAATAGTCACAAACGTATAAGTACGTGGTATCACGTAACATTCCGCCAGTGCAGACGGTATTTACTTCGTGATACATTACTCGTGTTAAAATGGACCGTTTACCAATAGCGGAAAAGGTCGATATGGTGTTGATGTATGGCTATTGTGATCAAAATTCCCAACGGGCGTGTGTTATGTATGCTGCTCGGTATCCTGGACATCATCCAAGTGTCCGGACCGTCGCAGGTTCGAATCCTGCCTCGGGCATGGATGTGTGTGGTGTCCTTAGGTTAGTTAGGTTTAATTAGTTCTGAATTCTAGGGGACTGATGACCTATGATGTTAAGTCCCATAGTGTTCAGAACCATTTGAACCATTTTTTTTGTCCGGACCGTTTGCCGGATAGTTACGTTATTTAAGGAAACAGGAAGCGTTCAGCCACATGTGAAACGTCAACCACGACCTGCAACAAATGATGATGCCCAAGTAGGTGTTTTAGCTGCTGTAGCGGCTAATCCGCACATCAGTAGCAGACAAATTGCGCGAGAATCGGGAATCTCAAAAACGTCGGTATTGAGAATGCTAGGAGGACATCGAACAGAATAACCCCTCAGCGTCCCAGAAGACTGTAACCATGACGTTACCGGCGGAGGGTATGGCTTTAAACTTTTTCTCGGTAGGGGAGTGGGTGTGGCGCCACTCCATTGATTGCCGTTTTGTTTCAGGTTCGAAGTGATGAACCCATGTTTCATCGCCTGTAACAATCTTTGACAAGAAATTGTCACCCTCAGCCACATGACGAGCAAGCAATTCCGCACAGATGGTTCTCTTTTGCTCTTTATGGTGTTCGGTTAGACAACGAGGGACCCGGCGGGAACAAACCTTTGAATATCCCAACTGGTGAACAATTGTGATAGCACTACCAACAGAGATGTCAAGTTGAGCACTGAGTTGTTTGATGGTGATCCGTCGATCATCTCGAACGAGTGTGTTCGCACGCTCCGCCATTGCAGGAGTCACAGCTGTGCACGGCCGGCCCGCACGCGGGAGATCAGACAGTCTTGCTTGACCTTGCGGCGATGATGACACACGCTTTGCCCAACGACTCACCGTGCTTTTGTCCACTGCCAGATCACCGTAGACATTCTGCAAGCGCCTATGAATATCTGAGATGCCCTGGTTTTCCGCCAAAAGAAACTCGATCACTGCCCGTTGTTTGCAACGCACATCCGTTACAGACGCCATTTTAACAGCTCCGTACAGCGCTGCCACCTGTCGGAAGTCAATGAAACTATACGAGACGAAGCGAGAATGTTTGAAAATATTTCACAAGAAATTTCCGGTTTTTTCAACCAAAATTGGCCGAGAAAAAAAATGTGTTGCATTACTTATTGAACTGCCCTCGTACATCAACATCGATTGCACCCGTACCATATTTCTATGCACCAGGAATTGCATACGACTTTGAATGTCATGTACAGTTCTGCCACTGGGCACAAGAGAAATTACGGGACGATGACAGATTTTTTGCACGCGTTCTATTTAGCGACGAAGCGTCATTCACCAACAGCGGCATAATATGCACTATTTGGCAACGGAAAATCCACGATGGCTGCGACAAGTAGAACATCAGCGACCTTGCCGGGTTAATGTACGGTGAGGCATTATGAGAGGAAGGATAATTGGCCCCCATTTTATCGATGGCAATCTAAATGGTGCAATGTATGTTGATTTCCGACGTAATGTCCTACCGATGTTACTACAAGATGTTCGACTGCATGACAGAATGGCGATGTACTTCCAACATGATGGATGTCCGGCACATAGCTCGCATGCGATTTAAACCATACTGAATAGCATATTTCATGACAGGTGGATTGGTCGTCGAAGCACTATACCTTCTAGGCGCTCAGTCCGGAACCGAGGGGCTGCTACGGTCGCAGGTTCGAATCCTGCCTCGGGCATGGATGTGTGTGATGTCCTTAGGTTAGTTAGGTTTAAGTAGTTCTAAGTTCTAGGGGACTGATGACCACAGATGTTAAGTCCCATAGTGCTCAGAGCCAGAGAGAGAGAGAGAGAGCACCATACCATGGCCTGCACGTTCACCGGATATGACGTCCCCGGATTTCTTTCTGTGGGGAAAGTTGAAGGATATTTGCTATCGTGATCCACCGACAACGACTGACAACATGCGTCAGCGCATTGTCAATGCATGTGCGAACATTACGGTTGGCGAACTACTGACACACGTGTAGCGATTGTAAAACGGAAGTGGACATTTAGGCAACGCTTATAGCAATAAACCACTTCTATGTTTGTAGGAATAATTATTGCGAACCAATGCGTTTCACGCGATTTCGCAGTTTATAGTCGTTTCTGCATTAGTGAACATAGAAATCAAAATGCTCGTGTCTTTGTACGATTTCTTACAAGGGAACCTCCCCATCGAACACCCCTCAGATTAAGTTATAATTTACACAGTGGATAGGCCTTGAAAAACTGAACACAGATCGGTCGAGAAAACAGGAAGAAGTTGTGTGGAACTATAAAAAAATAAGCAAAATATACAAACTGAGTAGTCCATGGGCAACATAGGCAACATCAAGAATGCTATGGGCACAGGAGCGCCGTGGTCCCGTGGTTAGCGTGAGAAGCTTCGGAGCGAGAGGTCCTTGGTTCAAGTCCAACCGCGAGCGAAAAGTTTACCTACTTTATTCTTGCAAAGCTATGATCTGTCCGTTCGTTCATTGACGTCTCTGTTCACTGTAATAAGTTTAGTGTCTGTGTTTTGCGACCGCACCGCACCGCAATGGGAACCGAAAACATTTGATCCAGGAAAACACGTCTGATATATTCTACACGACACTGGTGACGGCATGTGCGTCACATGACAGGAATATGTTGTCGACCCACCTAACTTGCACACTTGGCGAATGGGTAAAAAGATTCTTCTACCTTGCCCGATTTAGGTTTTCCACACAAGAGTGTGTCTCATAAACTGCAACAAATGAATGCAACAGTTTCACAGTCGCACAGTTTTCTCTGTGCTCTGTCAAAACATATGTTTTTAACGTTTTCAAATTTTTCCGTGTGTAGACCGTCAAATCCTGCATATGTCCAAGCAAGTCTGAACATGTCCTGGAAGTTTGGAGAGCGAAATTGATTGTGTGAGTGCCTGAACTCTGATAATTGTCTGAAAATAAAAATTTAAACTTTTTACTGTAGGGAAGACTTGAACCAAGGACCTCTTGTTCTGCAGCTGCTCACGCTAACCACGGGACCACGGCGCTCCAGTGCCCCCATCATCCTTGATGTTGCCTATGTTGCCCATGGACTACTCAGTTTGTATATTTTGCTTATTTTTTCATAGTTCCACAAAACGTCTTCCTGTTTTCTCGATTGATCTGTGTTCAGTCTCTCAAGGCCTATCCACTGT
The DNA here is from genome assembly GCF_021461395.2 of Schistocerca americana. Taxonomy (NCBI): domain Eukaryota; kingdom Metazoa; phylum Arthropoda; class Insecta; order Orthoptera; family Acrididae; genus Schistocerca; species Schistocerca americana. The sequence continues at coordinate 403,876,850 of NC_060126.1, read as the reverse complement.
GCCAAATTATAACTAAATCTGAGGGGGGTGCGATGGGGAGGTTCCCTTGTTAGTAACGTGTATCACGGACCGAACTAAATTTCATGATGGCATAAATCATTAGAAAAGCTTGGATTATTCAAATCATACGTACCACTCGATTTATTGCAGAGTTTGTATCTAGATTTTAATTGATTTTCTTGGTGATGGTGCGCTGATGAATGGCCACGTCTCTCTAGACAGTTCGCCGGCATCCACGAGACTAACAGTGGGACAATGTTCTCCACCTTTGACGTTAACTAATTATATGCTATAGCAATAGTTTTAAGTCATGGTTTTCTGTGACGTAACAGTTTTCGCGAACTTACAACTTTCGACTTGTCGGTGTGGTAGTGCCTGTCTGTCCATGTGTTTTAGAGCTGGATAAACGAAGATTATAATGGACAATTTGCCCTCAGTAATTCGATGAATGCGTGTGCTAATGTACGATTTTTATATATGTCTCCCGTCCCGGTAAACGAATAATGTTCGCAGTATTCTCCGTGCTTATGTACAATAACAATTTAATGATAGTATATTCTTCCCCCAAGTAAAAGTTGCGGTACGGTAAGTTAATATCCGGAGCAGCCTAGTTTTGTTTCGTACTGTGTCATTTTCAAAGTCAGTAAACCATGTGTGTGGTTTCATGATAATGCTTGAGCTTTAATTAACGATTCCCCAATCCTTAACGCGTTGATCCACCTCCGGCCATTATGCAAACAGTTTCTCGGCTTGGGTTGATTGATGAAGTTGTTGAACGTCTTCATGAGGGACATCGTGCCAAATTCTGTCCAAGTGACGCGTCATCTCATCAAAATCACGAGCTGGTTGGAGGGCCCTCCCCATAATGCTCCTACATGTTCACAACTGCGTAGAAAGCGGCGATCTTTCTAGCCAAGGTAGAATTTCGCAAGCACGAAGACAAGCAATAGTAACTCCTGCGGAGTCCGGGCATGCATTATGTTGGTGAAATGTAAGCCTGGGATAGCTTGCCATGAGGGGGAAAAAAAACAAAAAACAACGGGGCACAGAATATCGTCAACGTACTGCTGTGCTGGAGAGTGCCGCTGATGACAACAATAGGGGTCCTGCTATGAAAAGAAATGACACCCGAGAGCATCATCCGCGGCTGTCGGGCCGTATGGTGTGCGATGGTCAGGCTGGTATCCCACCGCTGGCCGATGCGTCTCTAGGTACGATTTCGCTGATCGTCGGGGCTCAGTTCGAACAGGACTCGTCACTGAAGACAATTCTACTCCACTCAATGAGATTCCAGGTCGAATGCGCCCGACACTAGTGCAAGAGGGCTTGCTAGTGTACAGAGGTAAATGGTAGTCGGCGCAAAGCGCACCGTGAGCTTAGCTTTGTTTCTGTTAGCCGCCTGTTAATGGTTCTTATCGTCACGGAAGCACCAGTTGCACCTCGGATAGATGATAATGATGAATGCGAGGCCCTGAATGACTCTCTGATGACAGCTCGGTCCTCACGTTGTGTCACCTCTCTAGGCCGGCCGCTTCCTTCCTGATGCTGTGTTCATCCGTTCGTGCCAACATCGCTGAGCGTCGCCGATTGCTCCAACTGGCTTCTTTGAGCCAAATGGTGACATCTGCGCATATTCTTCACGCGTCCATCTGCGAGGCATAGTTACTGTCCAACTGAGCACAAGGAATGAAATTCGCAAAGACTATGTGCCCTGGTATCGACATATCCTCTGTTTACTATTCTTGCCAGCTGCGCTGTGAAATTGCGTTGCACCGTCACAAATTCGTCCATCGGCTGGCTAAAGTTAACAATTTTGCATTTTCCGTCGGTACCTGTAGAAATATATATTTGTGACTAATTTGCATAACTTCTTCGTAGTTCGGCTTTTTTGCCTTAGAGTGTTTTACCGCGTGGTTGTAATTAAACTTTCCCTATTCAACACGTTATAACACGGAAACTAAGCTTGGTTACATTAATGTCCAGAATATGGGGTAGATGATTTCCATGCGTCACAGCGCCACCGTCCAGTTCCAACTATGGCCACCAGGTGCCTTCGATCAGTCATCGTGATTCATAGTCTCACACACCTGATCAATCGCAGTGCGCTTGTTCACGTGTCAACATGAGATTGGACAAATTGGTGAATCTCTATTATCGAAACAACAGTAGTGCTGCAGCTGCATTTCGAGAATATCGCCGGCTGAAAGGATTACGGAAGGGTCCTCTTTCTCCAACTGCTGTGCGGAGCATGATGAAGTAGTTCGAATCAACTGGAGAATTGGGGGTCGCTCCGAGAAGAGATCGACGACCGTTTGCACCACAGGTGGTTGATGAAATCGCTCTTGGTATGGCAGCCAACGCTGCGCGCAATTCCCGATCGTCAGGCAGTGCGCGTATTGTGTCAAGACAGTTGAACATCCCGTGGTCTGCTGTACGAAGGTGCTTCGAACTATTCTCAAACGGTATCCGTACAACATCCATATCTTACAGCATATTGCACCACAGGACGCACAACGACATATCGATTTCGCTCTCCACTTTCTCGCAAGGATTGAAGTTGACGAGGGCTGGCGTTGGACCATCCAACGGACAGACGAAGCTCATTTTTCTCTGATGGGCGAGGTGAACACGCAGAATTGCCGAGTTTGGGGATCTTCACCTCAAGTCACTGTGCATGAAGTTCCTCTGTGCAGTTAACGTGTCATGGTTCACCATTGGCTCATTCCTTTTTGAACAGGCTGGCGGTCAGGGACAAAAGACGTGCAGTTTGACTGGCAAGCATTGCTGCTATATGCTTCGCCAACACGTCATACCCGCCCTACAGGAGAGAGATGCATTGACATCAACAATTTCCATGCAAGATGGGGCCCCACCGCACATCGCTCGTGAAGTTCACCTGCTTCTCCGAAACACATTTGGAAACGGTCCGATTATCAGTCGATGGTTTCCAAATGCTTGGCCGGCACGATTACCTGATCTTACTCCCTGTGACGGCCTCTTCCGCCGGAGGTTCGAGTCCTTCCTCGGGCATGGGTGTATGTGTTGTTCTTAGCATAAGTTAGTTTAAGTAGTGTGTAAGTCTAGGGACCGATGACCTCAGTAGTTTGGTCCCATAGGGCTTCACACACATTTGAACATTTTTGAACTCTCTGTGATTTATGGCTGTGGGGCTCTACCTGAAGGACAGGGTTTACCATCATCATTTCATCCCCATCGACGCGCAAGTCGCCGAAGTGGCGTCAAATCGAAAGATTTGCACCAAGCGAACGGTCTACCCGACGGGAGGCCCTCGTCACACGACATTTCATTTTTTTTACCAGGGGAGCATTCACACATGTGCTGATCTAAAGCGCAGCATATAAAGAGAGGTAGCCATGTTTCGTTCTACTATGCAGAATGCAATCCTGCGCTTTCAGACCGTTCTTGGCACTGATGGACGCCATTTTCAGCCCCTTTTGTAGCAGTAATGGTACCGGTATGTAATGGTATGATGTACCGTAACAGAACATTAAAAGTGTTTCACTAGAATTGACTGTGCATTATTTCTCTTCCCCATGTCCTTGACATTAATGCTACCAAGTTTGGTCGTCGTACGTTAATTATATTCCATGTTACAACGTGTTAAATAGGGAAAGTTTAATTATAACCATCCGGCATATTGGCATAGCAGAGTTGCTGTATGCATATTGGTGGTGAAACAGATAAATTATTAGAGAGTTATTTTCGGAAACAAAGAGGATCTGGAAGCTACGTCGTTTCCGTTTAGGACATCGAGTAAACCCACATACTCAACAGATTTTGAAAATAGTCCACTCCTTCATATTTGATAGTAATTTATTTGACACTGAAGGGCAACCACAGTGCCTCCTATTTTTATTTTTGTTTTTCTATTTATTTTTAATTCATAGCAATGTGTTCTGCCTGGTGACCATTTCTTTATACTATAACTTATCCACAACGGCCCCTCCTCCACAGAACATTTTAGATAGGTTACATCTGTGCTCTATTGATCTACATCGATTGTTGCTCTGGCCAGCACGTTTCCAGATCTCTCACCCGTGTGTTGCCAAGGGACTGTCTCGGAACCACTCGCCAGCAACTAAGACTGATGAACGCTGACACACAGTTGATGCAGCATGTAATGTATCCGTGCTGCCAGATAAGCTCAATTCGACTCGATGTTCAGCAGAGTTAGAGCTCTTGTTTCTGCCAGAGATGGCAGCTCAATTTCGCACGTTGTTCATCCCTAAAGTGATGAATTCTTCTTGAATTATCAGCCTAGTGGTGACGTCGTCTTGTCGCAATGTTTCGATGAGTTTCGTACTCATCATCTTCTTCGCCAGAAGATGATGGGTACGAAACTCATCGAAACTTTGCGACAAGACGACGTCACCACTCGGCTGATAACCCGAGAAGAATTCATCATTGGAATACGCCGAGAAAGACTGCAATCGCATACATCCCCAAATTACCTACACATTTAATCGTGTATTGGGTTGTAGAGAAATATCCGCTATCAGTCACAATAAAAGGTTGTTTATTCGTCACGCGATCGGTTTCGGGCTTGGGCCCATCTTCAGGTGTTTATACATTCATTTGCATGTTTGTACTGTTGGAGATCACTGTATAAATACAAAAAAATTATTTGCTGGTGACTACACAAATACAAGTGGGACAATTGTATGTGGTAAGGCAGCATTTGACGAAAATATATCTGTACTTACACAACGATGAAGCACCATTATTACAGTTATGCTGTGATGATAGTTTTGCCACTTAGTTGCACACTTATGGTCATTTTCACGTCCATATTCCAGGTATAGCTCCATATTACACTATTATGATGTGCACTCGTGAAATACACGAATGATAGTATGGCATTATAGGGGCTACTCGGCCGCCTAGTGCAAGTCTTTTTATTTTACGCCACTCAGGGAACTTGCGCGCCGATAACGCTGAAATGATCATGAGGACATCACAAAACCCCGTCTCCGACGGCCGGATATAATTTCCGACCAGGCCGAGAATCAAACCCGCCCCTTCCACCCCACACATGACAGTCTGCCATGCTGACCACTTTTTTTCCCCCTCACTTTCGTGATTATAAAGTGACCCATTAAAAAGGGTCTATTTGCCATCACCACTTTGACACTAACAACAAAAATATCTGCACCACTGAAGGCGTTGGTCCCTAACTACGCCTACTCCAACAGTTCTACCAAGCTGAGAAAGGAGGAAAGGAGTGAGAGGGTAACAAATATATGTAGCAGAGAATTGTTTTCCCTCGGACCTCTGGAGTGAAGCCCATGAAAGGCGCCAGTACCCATGGAGAAATCCCTGCACATCTTCTC